>NC_048312.1:10264027-10469766 GCF_013100865.1 Trachemys scripta elegans
TTGCTACCAGAGAACAGAGTGCAGCACGCGATTTACCTTGCTCTACATCTTGGAGATGTAGAGCAAGGTAAATCGCGTGCTGCACTCTGTTCTCTGGTAGCAAGACAGTTGTGAGACTTCTCTTTCTCTTCAACTTTCTCTTCTCTTCAAGTCTCACAACTCTTCAAGACAGTTGTGAGGCTTCTCTTTCTCAAGGAAATTCACAGATAAATCACTCAGCATATTTGCTATTTAGCCCATGTATGTAATATTTCATTTTTATGATACTAAATTATATCATGACCTCAAGGCATGAGATGCAATAAATTGCATGATAGCCAACTTTTTATACTGGAGGCCTTCACTATTTCAGTATAATATAAATATTGAGCATATGAATTTCAGGGAGAAGGTCCCATTTAGGTAGATCAAAGAAATCTGCTCATTTTAGAGTCACAGCCCGTCATTAATTCACTCCATTGATAACTCCAAAGGGAAATGCAGGTAAAGACCGATGATGTCGTAAGGCCTAATATTCTGTTTCAGTTCTCCCCTAACATAGACCCATCAACTTTGCTATCTACAATTATTTTTGATAAATTATGTTCCACAGCGGGTAATCACTTGTATTGCTAGTGCTGATACAGACAATAAAAAAGATGTACTTCCATGCACCTGCTATGTTAGCATGACCTGATACCCTAGACAGACAACCACCACTGAGTCTGCTCAGAGAAGCGAGATGTACTCGTTTTAAAGTGTCCCTCTAAATGTGGAAGTACCTAATCTGCCACTATCGGTCCAATAAAAGATATTATCTCACCTACCTTGGCTCTCTAATATCCTGGGACTGACACGGCTACTGCTCACGACATACTTCAGCAGTGTTAGGCAATATCATTAACACAAAACAGTGAAGAACGTGGGGGTTCATACCGGTTGTCTGAAATGGGCTGAATTCAGCCCCTGTATTCCACTGACCTTAGTCCACTAGGCACAGATGGCATTTCACTTTAACCGCTGACAGTGAATTAAGGACCAAATCCAGCCCCACGTCCATAGCTGCGGAAGGCCCAGGGCAATGGAACTGGTAAGGTTCTGTGCAAAGGGAGGTGCATATGAGAGCATCATGCAGAGACTGTATACCCTTGAGTGGCCTGCACTCAGATTTCCGCAGCAGCAGTGGGAGGATGGGGCCACATGAATCATTGTTACACAATCCCTTGTCCTGTAAGGGGCTGAATAAGGGCATTCAGAGGCCAATCCAGTCTTTTGGGCTGCAGTAGCCTTCTCAGAGCATCTCCAGAATCACTTCATGGTCTGGTGCGGTGGATTTCCTGCCCTCACACTGTCTTACATATCTACCCAGCAAGAAAGTTGCTTTGGCAGAAAGTTTGCATCTAAGTGCTGAGTCACAGATCCCAAAAGTAGCAGAGGATTAATACAAGTTATTTATTTTAATTTTGCTTATCTTGAGAAAGCATTTTTTTCCAGGGGAAAAAATGTTTCTATTGCTCTGAAGTGGGACTTAGAGATGGTTGGAATGATCAGTTGCAGAATTCTTAAAGTCTGATTGCTGGTGTGTTTCAGCTATTGTATGCTAAAAAAATGTAAGGGAAACGTGGCTTAGTGTTCTACACAAAGGAACTCCTGGGTTTTAATGACCATTGCACAACTCACAGCATGACCAATTTGTGTTTGAGTTATTAAGAGCAGGTAACAATATATTTCAATAAAAGTGGGCTGAATTAAGCCCTGGCATAACTCACTGATGCACTCCAGTTAAATAAATAGTTGCACTAAGAATGAATTTGACCCAGTATACACACACACACACACACACACACACACACAGAGGCTTCTTAATCCATATGATGTGAAATTGCCCTTTGAATGGCATATTCTTATTATTTTTAATAAGAATTTCCCATTTTCTCCAGCCATTTTTCTATTCTTCAGTTGAACAGGCTTGGGAAGGATAAAAATAGAAACCACTCTTTTGCTAATAATAGCAGTTATTGTATCCTTTTACCATGTTACTCAAGGTTGTTTCTGCAGTATTTTGAAATCATTTTGCACAGATCCCAAATAACATCCAAATACCTAGATTTTTGATATTGCAATAGCAAGATTCAGTATGGAAATGACCGGCTGAGAACCTAAGGGAGAACTAATTCCTTTTCACTTGTCTAACTTGGGCTAAATTAGTGTGCTATAATATTACAAGTAAAGCACTAGAGAGGACAGAAACTCAGCTGATGTAAATTGTGTAGCACCTGTTAAGAGCTGCTGTAAAGAATTACCCAGAGGAAGTCTTAAGAATGGCCATATTGGGTCAGGATAATAGTCCGTCTAGCCTAGTATCCTGTCTGACAATGGTCAGTGCCGGATGGAATGAACAGAACAGGGCAATTTCAAGTAATCCATCCCTGTTGTCCAATCCCAACTTCTGGAAGTTGGAGATTTAGGGACACCTGGAGCACAGGATTGTCTACCTGTCCAACTTAGCTAATAGGGTCCATCAATGGTTATCCTCCATTAACTTTCTAATTTTTGTGTGAATCCAGTTATACTTTTGGCCTTCTCAACATTCCCTGGCAATGAGTGCCACAGGCTGACTGTGTGTTCTGTAAAGAAGTACTTCCTTTTGTTCGTTTTAAACCTGCTGCCTATTAATTTCAGCAGGTGACCCCTGGTTCTTGTGTTATGTGAAGGGTAAATAACACTTCCCTATTGATTTTCTCTACACCACTCACAATTTTATAGACCTCTTTCAACCCTTTCCCCTTAGTCATCTCTTTTTCTAAACTGACCAGTCCCAGACTTTTTAATCTCTCCTTATATGGAAGCTGTTCCATATGCCTGATCATTTTTGTTGCCCTTCTCTGTACCCTTTGCAATTCCAATATATCTTGGTTGAGATATGTCAACCAGAACTGCAGGCAGTATCCAGGGAGTGGGCAAAGTGGCATTATGCTATTTTCTGCCTTATTATCTGTCCCTTTCCTAGTGGTTCCTAACATTGTGTTAGCTTTTTTGACTGCTGCTGCACATTGAGGGGCTGTTTCATAGATGTCGGTTCCTCACCTTGATGCCATTATGGGTTGCAAGGCTCTAATTTGCAGTTCAAAATTACAAACTTTGGAACTATGCTTCATATTCTTGAGCGCCATCTACTGGCACCATAACTATTTACTTTCTATACTGATCGAGCGCAGTGCTGCAACTGCTCCATACAGGTCAGTGACTCTGCATTGATTTACAGCGTTGCGGCTCTGACCTACTGGCTTTAACTAAGATATTGTCATTTGCCAGTAGTGTAAGGTTGCCGAAGAGAGAGAGCCTTTGACTCAATTCTCCACTGTAAAGGTCAGTCATTACAGACAGGGTGCCAATCTCTCCTCTTTGATTCTTGTGCGCCTGGCCCAAGTTAAAGCTTGAAGGGGGATGCTATTAGTGGCTAACATTCCCCTCAACAGACAACCAGGTACAGCAGAACCTCGCAACACCACACCCCTTCTGTCCATTCATCAATCCGGCTAAGCCCCCTCCCTCCCTGACCCATGTCCCTTTTCCTCCCTTAACAGGTCCCCTCCCCTTTACACTGGTCAGCACACATCTGGCAAAGGAGGGAGCGGCAGGTGGTGAAGCTGGCAGTTGAGTCACCCCCATCACTTTTACACTGGTTGGAGAGTCCCCCTCTGCAGGAATCTCCAGAACATTCAACAGCCAGTTTAAGGTCATGTTGCACTGTGTGAAAAGTGTGAAGAGAACTTAGCAGACTGAAGAATCCAGCCCTTTGAATCCACGTCTGTGGATCTCTGCAGAGTCAATCATTAAAAATGATTAAGGGCAGAGATGCAGCAGAAATTAATTGCTGGCAAAAGTCCTCAGCTGCTCATCACTCGGGTATATTTTCAAGTTCCTAAGAAGCGTAGGAAGCAGCAGTAAAGTTTGCAGTTTATGCATGGATCTGTTACGAACTAGGTTAAGCTATTGCTTTCTCTTTCCAAGAATTTGTTCAATTGAATCCAATTTTGAAAGCTTGGGAGAATAATTTCAAATATAAAGGATTCCCGACTCTTTCTGCGTCTTCACACTTTCCTGACACTGGCATTATTTACCCACATGTTGCCAGTGATTAGGAGTTAGATTATAAACTCATGCAAAACTAATAGCAGAACAACTTCCTTGATTAATTAAAGGAGGTAAAAGGTCTAGGGAACCCTTGCAAGTCCTGTGTTAAAGTGCAATTTTTTTTTAACTAAAATGTCCATTAAATGAACATACAGCCAGCGCATTTTATTTTGGGGGGAAACAGTCAGTGTCAGCCATGTGGGCAGTCATTCCTAATGGTTAGAGCAGAATTCAGAGCCAAGCGTCAGAGCTGGAGTCAGAGGCCAGGTGCTGGAGCCTAGGATGAAAGCCAGTCAGGAATTGGATCGAGGGCTAGAACCAGTTTACCTGGAATGAAGGAAGGCAGGAGCAGGGCTGTGTCCAAGGCTGGAAAAAGGCAGAAGTTAATACTGCCATGAGTTTGAGCAGCCAGCACCCTGCAAGCAAGTCTGATGATCCCCTCAGCCAATCGGGGAGGGGGGATTGGGCCAATCAAGTGGCTCAATTTGGGCCCAGCCCTGCTCATCAGACTGCCGCGGGGGTAAGCCAGTGGATCCTTACTGCTAACAGTCAGTTTAAAGTATGAAAATAATAAACAAAGTGCCATGATCACATATTTTCTATATTCTTCAACATAGTGTCCATCAATGCACTTGAAATATCATGAAAGTTGGCCTGTTTCACTGAACACTTTAAATACAATTTATGTGCTGTCAAAGACCATACACTGCACTGTGCGCTCTTCATACAGTATCTAACATATGTGGAAAACACACTGCTTTCCCCTCTGAATTTACAACAGTGTCAGCGAACAGGGACATGGTGCCAACTATTCAGTTCTTTAAATATACATTTATTTGGGCTTGACTGTGGCGTTACCATAAGCCCCAAGAAAGGGCAGCCCATAGTTCTGCTGCCCAAGAAGCCGACCAAGTACCAGAGTGTCACAATCTGGTCCCTGCTTTCCTCTCTGTTCCAGCATGAGGGGGGCTGCTCTCTCCACGGTGCTGTCATCTGCAGCGTATCTAGTCAGAGCAGGAGTATCAGGGGCACTTCCCCCCCCCCCACCTTCCTCCCTTGCACAGGTACCAAGAGTGCGCCATAATCTCACCCTATATGATTAACAAGCAGTCCAATGCAGCTGAAAATCCATAAAATGATGACAGATGGCAGGGATGTCAAGAGCCAGTAAATGGGACTTGTTTCCTATCTGTTTATTCCTGGAAACAGCCTTGCCCTTATAGTATTTGCTCATCCCCAGAAGACATTATTCTACTGCTGAAAACGATGCTAGCTGCTGTAATAGGCCCTCTTGGTGCCTGGCACGCTCGTACTGGCAAATGTCTCAAGAACGGATCGCTAATCCCACCCTCACAGATGTTGGTTGTCTTTTACAATGACAGCCAGGCCATATGTGGAGAGAACATCAAAAGGAAGCCTAGAAGGACAGGCGACGTGCCAACAAAAAGAATCCTTTGGGGCCATCAGGAAGAACAGAAGGCACTTGAAAATCCCATGATCTGATGCCTATTGCTCTCCATCAGCCAAAATAATATATATATTTTATTTTATATATGTATATATTTTATTTATATATATATATATATATATATATATATGCAAACCAAGTTTCTGAATATATAAACGAAGAAGTCATTGTGTTTGGGTATTTATAGGTTGGACATGATCTGCCGGCTCGGTGTTTTGACAGTTTAATCGTGTGAGAGAAAGGAGGAGAGTGGGAAAACAACCCAAACCACTACACTAATGAGTGCTGGAAAGCATCAGGATTTTGCTGAGTGGCCCATTACTGGTCTTGCGATGTCAGCAAAGGGCACCCTCTATAAACAAACCAAAGCTGAATCCCTCACGTTAACACAGCAAGAGACGTAAATCTGCCAGAGTTAGCTTGAGGAGGGGGAAGGGGAAGACACATAGAACAATGAACTGTAATAACTAAACCCAGTGTGCACTCGTGTTGTTTTCAGTAGGGAGCGATCTTCAACTCACGTGAGCGGCCAATGGAAGAAAAATGACTGGACTACTGCCATTGTGCATGTAAATGGCTGGCAACAAAGACTGCTGAAAAAAGAACACCTAGACTGAGTTCACAGAATAAGCAGTTAAAGGAAGAATGCAATTTCTCCCCCCGCCCCTCCCCCACCCAACAAATCTTTTCTCTTCTCTGTAAGTAGTTTTTGCTTTGGCCCCACAATCGCTCAGTCATCAACATCCTCTGGTGACCTTTTCTGAATCAAGTCTTGTTTCATGTTCATTTATTTCCAATGATGTATTTCTGATGGGAGTTTGCGGGCTTGTCTAGCACAGGGAGGTTAGCGCGCAGGGATCTAGAGTGTGAATTTGAAGTGTACTAGCTACTCTGCACTAAATTCCTGGGTGGACACTCTTACTGTGCACTAAGAGTGCCCTCACACATTTTAGCTTAATACCCTTCCAAAGTGCATTAAGCTAACATGCATGCAGGCTCTCCGTGCACAGTAAAGGTGTGCACACAGGAAGTTAGTGCAGAGAAACTAGTGAGTTTTAACTTTATACCTTAGCTCACTGAGCACAAATTTCCCCATTTAGCCAAGAGAAATGAAGCCTACATCATCAGTTGCTCTGCATTTGAATTCCAGGCTTCTGGAGAGGAGGTTTTCAGCATTGATCCAGGTTGGCTAAATATCAAGGGCTAGCCTGTGCTCATGTTAGTGGCCGAGGGCCAGCACAATGCCACTTAACATCCTGCTTAAGTAGACTTTAGGCCATATGCTGCTCCTCTGCATAGGGGTTAATTTCACCCATGAATGAATGCTCTCTCACACAAGCAGTCTTAGGGAAGTCAATGGGAAGTTGTGTGAATAAGTGCTCACCAATGAAAGTGTTGCAAAATCTGGACTGAAATTATTACATAATTTCAAGCTTGGGACATTTATTATAGCATTTTGAAAGGAATTCTGTTGTGGAAATTGCATCAACCCATTGCAAAGTGGACAGAGAAGAGACATGTTATCATGCTATAGGATATATAATATGGATCATACAAAGCATTCTACATTGATGGTAGAATAGAGAGTTTGCATACTTCTATTAGAATTAATTTGCAATGTATCCTGTTGTTTGAAAGATCCAAGCCCAGTGTAAGATGTAATAGACATTAAAATATACCATGAAAGTATGTTGACAACCTGTCTCTTGTTGCCCTTTTAACTGTCTGGTGGCAATCACCCTTATGCATATTCCAACCTTAATTTCCTCTTGAAGCTAAAGACAATGAGAGTCAATAGCCCCATCCCAACAGGTAGGACATCTTGTTTGGGGATCATTAATTAACCTAAGGCTAAAATATACAGTTCTCAGGAAAGGAAACCCCTGATGTTTGAAAGAATGTTCCTACTATTGTTAGTTTCTCAAAACCAGAGACTCCCATAATTTATTTACGGATAAGAGTTCCATCTCTCTGCGTCTAGTGAAGGAAAACCCCTGCAAGGCAACAGATAAGAGTAACTGCCTCCTTTCCTGTGCAGAGTGTCCTATTGTATCTTATATGTTAAATAAGAACAAGAGGACTGGGGAAAAAATGTAGGTTTCAACCAGTTAATAGCTTGGGTGGAGACCCAAAAACCTGAACGTTCCAGAGGTCAAACTTCCTGATACCTCAAGAAGCCGTGTGTGTGTGTGTGTGTGTGTTCACCCCAACTTAGAAACTGTACATTTGCTTATGAATCTCATCTACTGTGAATAATCTGTCTTGTTCCTCCATCTCACATTCTATAATAAGCCTCAAAAGATGTGAAGAGAAGAGCATTAGATATAATCAAAGAATGAATGAATCATGTCCACTGGATTTAAAAGTCTATAAGGGATTCTTTGTTTTCTTTTAAAATTAGTGTTGCACTTCAGAAGTGATAGCACATTGTATAGCACAAAAAAGGTACGTTGGAAGATATAAGCACCTAGCCAGGGTATAATTTTGGAATATTAAAAGAAATTGTTTTAAAAGGGGGATTCCAATTAATTGAGGCTAATTCTGAAAAGCAATCCATGAAATTAGCTAAGCTCTCCAACTAAAAGCACCGAAGAAATTTGTTACACGTGGATGCCAGCTCCTGGATATTAACAGGAGAAGCAGTGAGATAGAGAGCTGAAAGCCAAGAACTATTTGGCAAATGGCCAATAGAAATAAGAGCGTGACCCCCTCCAACGAGTCCTGAAATCAGGGTATATAAAGCTGAGGTCATCACATTGGACCCCAGAGCTAGCTGAACCCCTGTGGACAGCCTCTCCCCTCGTCCAGGGACACAGGACTAAGCAGTTTTTTCCGGCAGAAGAGTTTAAGCAGAGTTCAATGAACTCCCTCTCACCAGGTCACGGGATCAAGAGCTGACTTACCCCAAGCAGTAGCAGAAGCTGCAGAATCCCTAGTGCAATCAGATGCACAGACCAGACACGTGGAAAGGATTCTTCTGCATCGCAGTGTTCCCAGGATAAGAAGTAGTAGTTAGATTTTCTTCGACAATTGTATTTCCCCTTCTGTTCTTTAACATAAGTAACTGTAGCTTATCTTGCTGAGTCTACACTCTTCAGTAAGACCTCAAGAAACCATATTTTAGATTTTAACTAATGATAGATGCATTCCCTGAGTCCAAGCAATTGGCCTAAGAGATTTGAACTATAACGTTAAGCAATAGCTGCTGATATTCTAAATTTGTCCCTTTCACACCAAAGCATTCAAATAGCAGGGACCACACTCTTGAAAGTGCCTTATAGACAGGTGCATCCTTACCCCTTGGAGAAATACTGGAAGTGTGTTAGGTACTAAAGAACTGACGATTAATGTCATGAATAAGTATAAGAAGAAATTTACGTGATTAGCATTGTTCCTTGGCGTAGCTACTAAGTCTCACGGTCATAGGTACCGTGACCCTCTCCTGGAGCGCCTCCTACTGTCCATTCTGAGGAGGAGCTCTTCCAGCCTGGCTCTCTCTTCTTGCAGTTCCTGAGCCCATTGTCTCTCTCTGTCGCTCTTTGGCCCCTCTCTTGCTCTTCAGGAGCTGCAGCACCTCATCTTCAGGGCTTAGCTGTCCAGCCAAGTCACAAGAGTCCTTCCCTTCTGGGGTATTATCACAGTTTTCCACACTGTCCCAGGGAGTCTTTAAGTCCAAGGTCCTGGCCAAGCCACTTCCTCAGTGACTGGAACAAACAGACCAGACTGGGTTCCAGTCCAAGGCCCTAGCTCCAGCAGTGCAGGTCTGGGGAACCACAAACTGTCCTGCCACTTTCCTGGAGTATTTCCTACCTTGCTTATCCCAGGCTGACATTCTCCACCCTTCTAGCCAAATCCCTTTCCTCTGGGTCTGCAAGACAAACCCCTCCTTTTGGATCCAAATCCCTTTCACTCCCTTGTCCCAGAGGAATGACTGCAGTCCTCTTCCCTGCAGCCCTTTCTGCTACCAGCTCCCTCGTTTTACAGAGGCCCAGCCTGTTCCTGCATGGATGAGCTTCCTTTAATTAGGGCTTTCCTCTCAGCTTAAATATCACACACACACACACCCCGCAGCCTAATAGGTTAATTGGCCCATCTGACCAATGATAACCCTTTCAGCGCAAGTGTGAGGAGCACACCCTATCACACTCACAGTCTTTGACAATTGCTTTCAGGACCGTATTGGTATGTTCAGAACATCCCTAGAACATTGTTTGTGTCTACACTCTATTGATGCTCTGTTGATTAAATACAGATGTGGTTCAGGGTGAATTAATAAACTGTGTGTGTTGGGGTCACCCTGCAAGTAGTAACCAAGGCTGGTGGAAGCCAGAGTGTGGCTGCTGTGTTGCTGACAGGCTGCTGGGGTAGAGCTGTTGGACCAGGGCTGTGGTTATACACAGACATTCAGGGTGTGACCCGTATGCTTTTTGTGAGTGGCCCAGGTTGGGAGCCACAAAAGCAGAGCACTGTGAAGCACCCAAGGTTTGAAGGACAGGTGGAGACACATCCCCATCCGCATTGTTCTGAATTCCAGGATTTCACCCTGGAATGTGACAGCGATTTTTGAAAAAAAGTTACCCATTTTCAGAAGTGACGGACACTTAAGGCTATGCCTACTCTGCAATAAAAGGCGTGTGGTGGCCTGGCCGTGGCAGGCCCGGCTCCACTGACTTGAGCTTGCCACGCTCAGGCTACGGGGCCCAAGTGGCTGTGCAGATGTTCAGGCTTGGGTTGAAGCCCAGGCTCTGAAACCCCGTGAGGTGGGTGATACTCAGGGCCCGGCTCCAGCCTGAGCTGCAACTTTTATCCCTGCTGCCCAAGCCGCGGGAACCCAAGTCAATTATCCCAGCCTCTGAGACTTCCTGCCATGGGATTTTTTACTGCAGTGTAGACATAGGCTCCTAAAGGGTAAGTCCTATTGACTTTTACTGTGGAGTAATCAATAGCCAATAAACACAGAACCCACTCACGATATTTTTACAGAGTCAATTCTCCAAGATGAGCCACTCTTCAAAGAGACTAATAAATATTAAAGCTTTGCTACCATCAGAGTTTTGCCCTAACCTAAAACAAAAGATACTTATGCAGTTAAACTTACACAGATGGAAATCTCCTGTGATGATGTTTCACTATATATCAGAAAACGTGGTGTACCCAGAATGCAAAATTTCCTCTCTAGCTGGTATTTGAAACATGCAAACAAAAGTTCTAGATACGTGTTGTACCCTTCAAAGAACTCACACATGCATTTAAATCCATTCCACACCTCCAAAGGATGAAACTGTAAAATACAGAATTTTCCATTCATTATTAGGAGGCAGATTGGATGGAAAAAGCTGAGCTGAAAAGGTGTCCATAAAATAACTTATTTTGCTTGTTCGATTCTATAATACAAGAATATAGATTACAACAAAGTTCTTGTTCCACTGAAGCACACTGGGAGAAAGGAAGATTATGGAATATAAATATTCAACAAAATTCACGGAGTTTTACTTTGCATGCCTGTCATTCCTCTAATGATTGAAATTATATATTCCTCCCGACCTCAGAGATCCAGCTTATTGACCCCTTTTTAACTGCAAGCTACAGAATATACTGGGATTGAGTCATCTTTGCAGTCACAGGCAGATTTAAGAACTTCAGCCTTTCATTCTATTTTTTTTCTCTGCAGAGGAAAATATATATATATATATATCTCCAGCCCTTCAGTTCCGTTAATGAGTCCGTTTGATTCAGGAGAGTGGAAAGTACAAATAAACGAGGAGAGACAGAAGGATGAAGGTGTTTCTTTCAAAACAGGGGATCTGTGCAGCTACATGGCATAGAAATAAAAGAAGTGGCCGGGTAATTACACTGTACGTTAACATCTCAACCTAATATTAAGGATCTGAGTTCTTGATCTCCTCTGAATGAGCCTCAACTGGATTCTTGAAAGGCATTGTAATTACAAACTCTGGGTTCCTGGCACCCCTGCTGCCAGCATAACTCTCAGCAGACAGCTCCCTGGGTTGGGACGTGCACCCAGAAAGGCCTTGGTGATGGAATCAGGGTTGCTGGAGCAAACCAATGACATATTAAAAGTAGGTGTGATTAGCCCAGGAGAGGGTCGGTGCCAGGAAATGTGCGGATTCTTTGCACAGCGCTGTAGATACATACTGTGCATACTCATTGCAACCAAACTCCCCGAGGAGCCTCCCGTATGAGTCCGGGACACTATAGAACGGAACACACACAAAGTTGGGGGGGATTGTTGTATAACTGGGGCACTCCACAGGACCAGTAGGTCTTCAGGCAACTGTTCCAAGTGCAACATGAAAGAAAACAATGAGCCATAAGGGCGCAGAAGAAACAAAGGCAGCAGTGGCAAGGTAAGGTGGTGTGCCGCAGCAGGAGCGAGAGGAAGGTGTAGGATGAGACGGAGGCAGACGGAGAGCTGGGAAGGGCCCCTTTTTAAGATACAAGGATGATTAGCTTGAATATGGAGTCAAAGGTGTGCAGAAGCCAACAACATGGATAGGGAACTGGACTGGGAATCAGGAGACCAGAATTTTACTCCCCTCTCTGCTGCGGGCCAGCTGGGTGACCTTGGCCAAGTCACACCCACTTTGTGCCTCTACTTCTCCTCTGGCCCTTTGTCTTGTCTATTCAGATTGAGAACTCTATTGGGCTAGGACTGTCTCTGATGTGTATGCATGGCACCTAGGACACAAGGGCCCTGCTATCAACTAGGTCCTCTAGGACAGTGGTTCTCAAACTAGGGCCGCCGCTTGTTCAGGGAAAGCCCCTGGCAGGCCGGGCCAGTTTGTTTACCTGCCATGTCCGCAGGTTCAGCCGATCGCAGCTCCCAGTGGCCGTGGTTCGCCGCTCCAGGCCTATGGGAACTATAGGAAGTGGCGCAGGCCGAGGGACGTACTGACCGCCACTTCCCGCAGCCCCCATTGGCCTGGAGCAGCTAACTGCGGCCACTGGAATCTGCGATCGGCTGAACCTGCGGACATGGCAGGTAAACAAACCGGCCTGGCCCGCCAGGGGCTTTTCCTGAACAAGCGGCAGCCCTAGTTTGAGAACCACTGGTCTAGGAGTTACTGTAATACAAATAAATGACAGACAGCATTGGAGCAGCAGAAAAGACTGAGACAACTACTTTCTCACCCGTGGAGCAGGATTCCCCTCCAGATAAATACTGAGGCATTGCAGCAATGCCAGTACTGCACGTGCCTCTGCTCGGCTTGTTTTTCAGCTAAATACAAGAGCTCCATTTGCCAGCCTTGTAACTAGAGCACCTTGCTGGAGCAGTAGTTAAAGGAAAAGAAGGAGCAGGCCTATCAAGGAGGAAGAATTCTGCACTGGAGATGGGAAAGGAAAACAATCATTTTTAAAGCAGCCATATTAAAAATAAACCTACTCTGGCTTTGAGCCGAGATGCACCCAGGCATACTTAAAAGAAACAAGTCATTTTAATTAGCTTGTCTTGGACTCGTGAGCTTGTGGGGCTTCGGGGTGCCGGGGAATAGAGAAATAAATACCTATAAACCTAAATGAAGTGCAAACTGGCCCTGTTGCAAGCTCTCTCAGCTCTGCTAATAATCACTTTCAACAATGCAAATCCACAGTGACCTCTGTTATTCCTTTCATATTGGAGATTAAAGCATGGAGCACTCACACTACCGCTGCTGAGCGTCCTGTGAACGGGGAAATCAATGACTCCTTCAGTCCGGTCTCTTTGCAAGAGTGTTATCAGCAATGAAAAAATTAATTTCAATTCAACTATTTAAAAGGAAGATGCTGTAAACAGAAAAATGCCCTTTTCTGAAAACACGAGGCATATGGAAGATGTTACTAACCTCTCTGTTCATTACACTAGATGCTTTTTATTGCAGAAGGAATGTTAAAAGGGGGTTTCCATACCCTTTCCTGCCCAACCATTTCCTTAATGCACTTAATATATGTCATTTAAGAGAAACTGAAGTGGGTGCTTTAGTGGCCACTTTTTACGACCTCACATTCCTGGGATAAGCTATGGTTCTTCAAGAGTAAGCATCTCCATCACATGCTCCTGGAGGTCAGTGCTCATCTGTCTTGATGGCCTGCCACCTCATTTCTTGCAACCAAGTGCTTTCATTTTTAATGTTCTGGGAACTGGCTCACAATACATTTTCGGGACCCACCAGCATCAAATCACATGAAATCTAAACAGTGGGTTCTCCACAGGCAGAGCCTGCCCAGGAGGGCATCAATAGCTTCTCAAACTGGCACGGTATTAGAGCAGAGGTATCTCAGCTATCCCTGAAATGAAGCAAACTATGAAGCTGCCTGGCCCACTGAAAGCTACAGCTGCTTCTGCTACTCCACCTGAAAATAGTCCGGGTACTGTGCCTGGTAGAACTCAGTGGTTCCTGTTTCACAGACACCTCTAGACTGGCTTCTCTGTGTGAAGTGGTGATAAAGTTGTAGTAATGGCTGAGGTACCTCTGGGTTCTGCTTCTGGCAGTCAGTGGGGAAGGAGATTGCACATGCCCTGGCTTCACAGGGGGGGTTATACTGACCCCCACTTTCAGACCCACCCTTCCTCTCTGTCCCCAAAAGTCATCCTCCATGCTGCATAGACAAAGGGTCATGCTTAGGGTTTGGTGTCCCTCTGCACAGACAGTAGTTCCCCCTTGCCCCCAATCACACAGCAGAACTGCATTAACTTGAGCCTTTCTAGATAGCAGGGCTGGCTTGGAGCAATATTCCACTCATTATAAGCAAATGTCCATCATTTGATTCTTCTCCGGGCTCAGTGCATCTCTGAAGGTTAAAAGTCAACAGCAGTAGAACCTGGAATTCAGCCAAGGTCTTGTGTGTTAGGGTCACCGGCCTCTCCAAGGGAGACTTTTCATTAATAATTGTTTTCCTTTTATGCTGCGCCAAGCTGCTAAATGGTGATAAGCCATTCAAGATGTAAAGAGAATCAGGGCAGCATTTTCCTCCTGTCTGAAAAATAATAAGGAGCTGCATAATTTCTCTCTCTCGTTTGGACACAATAGTCTGTATTTGAGATTTATAAACAGCTGCCAGGCTTACTGCACAACCAATTCAATTTGGTGACCTCCTAGCTTTATCTACCTCAGGTATTTCTACAATGCTGGTGTAAAACATTTAAGCACTGAAACTTCTGCACATAGTATACAGTGTAGATTAGATAGATGATCGGAATACACGCAGCTTTTTAAACAGTGCAGGGAACTAAACAGTGGAGGAGTTTACCAAGGGGCATGGGACCTGAGTCTTATTTACAGTGAGTGTAATGTAATTTATACAGCCCGAGAGGTGTAAAGTGGCTTTAGTGCAATGAAAATTGTAGAGATTTTCAATCAAGATTGGATGTCTGTTTAGAAGAAGAATTCCTTGCACTGCAGTGAATTGCTTTGGTGGAATTCAATGTCCTGGGTTATCTTTGGTTTCCTCTAAACTAAAAATCACTTCAGGCCTTAAAATCTATGACTCAACAGGCATCAAACAACAAAAATACAAGAGGGGACTCCAGTATAGGGCGTTAGGGCCTAGACGTGGGTGGTCTAGTCAGAGAGTATTTACGTGAGATTTTAGCCCCTTTACCCATTTGTGAATTATTCTCAGGTTTTGAGATTTACAAACATACATGCTCGCTATTCAAACATTTTCAGCCAATGGGTTCTTTACCAACTATTTGCAACTTACGGTACGAGAGTGGTTGCCTACACCACACCTCATTGTTATTTGCATGCAAACTGAATGGATGACAGACTTATGTAAACAAGACAAGGAGCTGAAAGATTTCCAGGAGCCAGGTGAGTCCATCAGGCACTAATCATCACACAAAGCTATTTACACTGGAACTCATGAGGCTCAATTTCTGGGTGAAGTTCAGAGGGCTAACACAAAGCTTACATACCATTTAAATCTCTTTCAAGATCTATTTTAAGTACATAACTGGGGGTAGGTGGTGCATAAGCCTTGCATGGACTCTCTTCACAGGGCTAGATTTCATACATTGACAAACAAAGGTAAATCCTGTTCTACAAGAACAAGACCTGGGTAAGTGAGAAGGTCTGGAGCTGGAGTTAGACCTGACAGTCAAAGCACTTTTCGAGGCCAACCAAGACGGCAACCTATTACAAGTGGAGTGATATATAAAAAGGTATCTGTAACAGCCAATCTTATATGTGCATCTCCGACCACTCCCAAAGTTCAGAGAACCTTGAATTTCAACAAACATCTCAATTCAGTTAGCTTTCTCCAGCTTGGCTCATAATCATCAATGAACACAAATCTAAGTCAAAAATCTGACACTGGGCTGTTGCTGACTTAGGGTGAAGTTGTGCCCCACTATGGATAAATCAAGCTCATACCAAAGTTCTGCCCTTCAGTGCAGAATCTGGCTCTTCCATTTCCCCTCTATTAAAATACAAAACCAAAAACCACCTATTAAATCAAAAAGATGCATTTCAGCAAGTTAACAGAGCCATAAATGTTGTAGCACTGATGCACATTTCCTGCTTTCTGCCAAAACTATGGAAACCTTAAAAATTCAAAAAAATAGGGCTCTTTAAATTTTGTCATTAGGGAGAAAACTCAGGACAGCAGAGTGGATTAGTCTCTTAATAGTAATGGTTGACAAACTGAAATGTTTATTTTCAAAATTACTTTAAAAAGAATCCACACCCAACACAGAAGCCACGTAGAGATCTTTCATTTCCATCAGGATTCTAATGCCAAGATATTGAAAAGTGAATAGTGCAATTGCTTCCTGAACTAGTGCTGCTTCACCGAGAATTTCTGCGAAGGTTTTTGTGAATGAATAGTCCCTTTGATCTCCATCATCCATCCAAGATCTTTTTCTGCCTTGTGTTCTTCTGCCAACAACTTTCCCCTATAGTATGGGTAAACCTGCCCCATCCATTGAACCCCTTCAAATGTACCTTGCGAATCGAATCTTTCTTCTCATAAGATCTTTGATAAGCATTTGCTGAGTTCAATCATTTCCAGTACTTTTTCTTTGCTTACGTTCTCTATCAACGATACTTTCTAATCTAAATTCTAATACCACGATTTGAAGGACTGTAGCTTATTATCAATTGCTTGGCTATCCATGTTTCACATCTATAATTTAACACAAATCAAAAGTAAGTTTTTAAGTAAGTCTTCAGATTTATCTCTCTTCTCATCAGATGATTATTCTTCCAGAACATCTCTTTCGCTCTTACTATTCTGGTGCTGACTTCAATATCCAGTGTTCCATATTTGTAATTATGTTTCCTAGGTAGCAATATTTTCTCACTTGTGTATGGCTGTTTCACTCATTGGAAGCTTGCATATTTTCCCAAATCCTTGCATACCATAGTTTTTTTTTTTTCTTGTCTACATTCAACGCTAGACCATATTCTTTGCCACATTCATATATATAATCTCCACTAATTCATCAGACCTTCTTCTGAATCAGCCAACAGTGCTGTCGTCTGCATAGTGAATGTTATTCACCCATTTTCTATTCATTTTAATACCTTCTTCTGTTTCTTCAATTAATTTAATCAAATATGCACTCTAAATGTTGAACAAAGTTGGTGACATTATACAACCTTGTCTCACTCCTCTCTTGATCTCTATTAGATTCTCATTTTCATCTCCCATTATAATCACCTTCTGATTCCAGAATAAATTGATTTTGTTTCTTGGCATTTGTATCCATCAATCCTTACAGACCTTCCTATGTTAAGCAATTTGTACTGGTAGATTCTGTCAAATGCTTTCTGGAAGTCTGCAAAAAAACCACAAATATATTGGTTTCCCCATTTCAATTGATCTTTCTAATATGAGTTTCAAGTTCATAATGCCATTTATCGTGCCCTTTCCGCATTTGAAGCCATATTGTTCTTAATTTATTTGCTTATCAATCTTTTCTTGTATTCAATATTGAACAACTCACAAAAGTATCTTAGAGGTATACAGTATTAGGCTGATAGTTCTCTAGACTTTACAATTCATAGCATTTGGGGGGGTGGGGAGCCAATCTGGATACAAACAAAAGTCTATTGACAATTCTCATTGTCTTAGACTTATTCTTTATTATCTCTGACAGGGCTTTCAAAGCTTCATCCCCTATGCTTTTTTAACAATTCAGCCAGTTATTCCATCAAAACCTACTGCTTTTCCATTTGGAAGTCTCTTTATTGTTGCCATGATTTCTTCATCCAGTATCAGCAGGCGTTCTTGATTAATCTCTAGTTCAGGTTTTTCCAGACTAAAATCACCATATAGTTCCTTAATACATTCTTGCCATCTCTCATTCATGTTTTATAGGTCTGTGAAATACTGTCCAATTTTGTCCTTAACGGTTCTATTTTCATCTTTCTACTGTAATTGAAGGCTCTTATCTTTCGATACATCTCACTTTGTTTGTTCTCTTTATCCACTTGTTCGATTTCTTTGCATTTCTTATTCAATCATTCAGACTTCACTAATCTGCATTTATTCTTTATCATTTTATTTTGTCTTTGGTATTCCACTTTTCTGTTGTCAAGCTTTGTGCTTTTATTTTTCTTCTTTTGTCCATCAAAGCAACGATGTCATCTGTTATCCACGGGTTTTTCTTAGCTATTAACTTCTTCCCCTACATGCTTATCTGAACTTCTTTGATAGCCTATTTCAGGCATTCCCAAGTCACTTGGTCATTGTTTTCATTAATGATCTGCATCACTTCTTCTTGGTAGTGACTTTGTATCTTGTGATTCCTCAGGGCTTCCAGGTTCCATCTTATATAGCATTTGATTTTCTGTAACTTTTTCAATTTGATATTCAGTCTCATCAATACCAATGTATGATCTGATCCGCAATCTGCCCTTGGTAAATCATTAACCTTCCTAATACCATTTCTATGCCTACGGTTGATTGTGATAAAATCAATTTGTTTTTTGTACATCCCTTGTGGTGATTCCTATGAATGCTTTGTGCTTTCTTTTTGTTCATACTAAGTATTGCAGATAATGCAGTCATGCTTCTTGCAAAATTCTAAGAATCTTTGTCCACTGTGGTTTCTTTCACCAAGACTAAAAGGAACAACTGCCACAGATACTCTCTCTCTCTTCCTACTTTTGCATTCCAATTTCCTATAAAACTTACTATTCTTTCCTCCCACCGCTGATTTCCATTGTTTCTACAGTGTTTTCATAGAATTCTTCTACATCTTCATCAGAATCTGCAGTTGTAGGGGCATATACCTGAGTATTCACTATATCTTTAGCTAGGTTAGGGAGTCAAAATATCCAGCCAAAATGTCCGTTGGTTCGACGTTTTCAAAAGTAGTTCCCTCAGCTCCTCTAAGAGCTTTGGATTTGTTCCTACACTAATGGAAGTCAATGGCAATGCTTTTATTGATGTAGCCTGTTGTACGTTCTTTGTTGTAAACACAGCTCGCCGGTTTTGTGTAACAATTGCTATACCCTAGTGATCAGTTTCCACTAATGATTCCACTTACCAAAGGCAGTGTGGTCCAGTTGATAAGCACTAGAATGGGAATCAGGAGAGCTGGTGTCTACTTCTGCTTCTACAATGTTCATCATTCATCTTTCTCTTAGGGTACGTCCAGACTACCCGCCGTATCATTAAGACGCGATATATTGATCCCCGAACATGCTCCCCATCGACTCCAGAACTCCCAGGGAGCAAGCAGCGGTAGCGGAGTTGACGGGGGAGCCGCAGCCGTCAATCCCGCACCATGAGGAACCAAGGTAAATTGATCTAAGATACTTCGACTTCAGCTACGCTATTCACGTAGCTGAAGTTGTGTATCTTAGATCAATCCCCGCCCCCCAGTGTAGACCAGCCCTTAGAACATAAGAACGGCCATACTGGGTCAGACCAAAGGTCAATTTAGCCCAGTATCTTGTCTTCTGACAGTGGCCAATGCCACTCTTCCAACCCTTTGTTTCTCTTGCCTATTTAGAGTGTAAGCTCTTTGGGATAACGTCTGTCTTTTATTCTAGGTTTGTGCAGTGTGGCAACCAACTTCAACTGGAGCCTCTAGACACTAGCATAATACAAACCATAATGATGACTAATTTCCATTATTATTGATGTTATATTAAATGAGAAATGCTTAGGTTTCTTGGGCCTATTCTTCGGCAATTCACAGTGTACAGGGCTGTCTTTCACCCTAGCTGATTCTTTTTTTGAGTGACAGGGGCTGGGGGGGGGAATACCATATAAATTAATTAATTCCCTAAACCATGGAAATTAAGTAGATGTACCCAAAGTTACAGTAAAATGCATGTAGCTTTTTATTATAATATTATTTATTGATGAAAGTCACAATGATTCAATGAAGCATAAATTAGCCTCTATTCGTTTTTGATTTAATCAGGTTTATTGGCAAGCTCTTGGCAATTTTCTTCTCCTGTTAGACTTTTCAAGTGTCTTCAACAGATAAAAGGTATTTTAGTTCAAAGAAATATGAGATATTTTTAATGGAAGTACTAGATTTGAATAGAATAGATACAAAAAAAGAAAAAAATCTCCAGACATCAGATTGTTTTGAAAAGCACATATTAGTAGTCAAATATCGTATCAACATCACCATAAATAATCAAATGCCATCATTTGCCCATTTTTGGTATTTAAAAAAGTGACAAAAGCTAATATGAATTCAAGGCTTTAAAATTAAGAGAATCAAGGACCCCAGGAGATTTGTATCTGAAATCCTTTGTGTGCGTGGCTCCAGTTGTGCAAACCGCTCTGCAAGGACAGAGCCAGTGCTGCCAACTCTTGTGATAGTAGCACAAGTCTTGTGATTCTCTGGTATATTTCTTAAAGCTCCAGCTACCAGAATCAAGTGCAAAGCTTGAAACTGTGATGCAAGTGCAAGCTACAGGATCAGAAACTAAATAAAAAGAACCCCATTTTTATTATTTTAAAGAAATGTCATAATTGTTAAGCCACTTCATAATTTTTTGGAGTTTGACTTATGATTTCTGAATGATTGAGGTTGGCAATACCATAGTCCCTTCTGCAGTGCCTCAGTGGCTGGAACTGCTTGCAAAAATCCAGGGCTAAAGGTTGGATCCTGCTCCCACTACACTCAGTGGGCTTGAGCACTATCTGGGCTGGTGTATCTACACTACAGCTCTAAGTTGACCTAAGTTACATTGCTTCAGTTACATACGTTAAATAACTTAGGTCGACCTACAGCGGTGTCTACACCATGCTGTGTCAATAGAAGACGCTCTTCCGCCGACTTACCTTACTCTTCTCGGGGAACTGGAGTACAAGAGTCGACAGGAGAGCGCTCTGCCATTGACTTAGCGGGTCTTCATCAGACCCACTAAATTAACACCGCTGCATCGATTGCACCGATGTAGTTGTAAGTATAGACAAGCCCTCTGTGTGAAATTCACCTCTGTGCAGCGGACCAGCACAAGCCTAATAGCTCCACTGATTTAAATAGTACAATGTCCATTTACACTTGCTGAGGATCAGGCCAATACAGCTTAAATGAGACTTTTGTTCTGGATAGGTTTTGTGCTGGCCCTCTGCATGGGAGTGAATTTCACTCTTGGCTCCCCCGGAAGTCGACAGGAGCCAAATGGAGGGTGCTCAGCAAATTGCAGGAAGCACTTGGCTCCTCACAGGATTAGGCCTCACATTTACAGCATAACCTTACATGACCATAGCTCTTAGGCTCAAGTAAATCAGTGTAGCTCCATCAAGTTACACCAGCTGAGGCATTGGCCTATGATGACCTTCAGAGCATGGAGTTAGGATTTGTGAGAGATTGCTACGAAGAAAGAAAGATAAGCATTCAGCAGACGTCTCTACTGGGGTGTGGAAAAAGGGCTGACAGAAATGAAGAGACTAGAATTAAATTTCTCCCCCCCCATTCCCATTTGCAGAAGATTCCCAGGGGGATTCTTATGGGCCGAGACAGACATTTATACAGTAAAGTTATTTGATCTAAATCAACTTGCTACAGTATATTACACATTATTCAGAGTTACTTTGATGTTTCTAAAAATATGAATGTGAAGTCATATAATCTTATATGAAATTACAGCTTCTTCATCGTAGAGGGAAAAAAGAAAACCTGATGTCGCTGATGTACTTGAGAACACATGATCTATTTTGATAACGCATTGTATTTATAAAGTCTGTCCCCAGGCAGGCTATGCTAAAATGAATTGGAATCAAAAGGCGTATGGTCAGGATGATTGGGAATAATTCTGGTACCTTTTTTTCTAGGTCAATACCGAGGGATGCAGCAATACAGAAGATCCAAAACATGCATCTAAATATATCTCCTCAAAAATTAGACAGAATTATTCCTGACCATCTCTGATAACTGCAGTTATTCCATGATGGCAATGAGCACCACATATGTTTATGGATTAGTACTGATTTTTTCTTGTCTGTTTCTGATTTCACCAGGCCGTCATTCATTACCATCTCGCATGATTGGTTCCACAAGCAGACGATGTAAAAGGAAAGTCATTTTATAACACATGGACCGTGGGTTATATGTCTGTGGCATGCTGCTCAAATGTCTTATTTTGACTTGCACTAGATCATTGCCATTGCTAAGACCTATCTTAAATATCCTAAATCTGAAAACATAGTGATTGATAGAGGCTCTAATCACACTTGCTGATCGTAATGGTCCTTCTGGCCTTAAGAACTATGAATCCTGCCAACACTTAATGCACTTGCTTAATTTTGTTCAGGTGAGTCATCCCATTGAAACCACTGACACTTCTCATACGTGACAAGTTAAACATGCATGTATTTGCAGGATCGGGGCCATCATTCTTAAAAGTATAATTAAATGTGGGGCTGGTGAGGGAAAAGTGGAATCAGAATGATTTGGGTTGCATGAACACAATACCACCTGTTTCCTTTTTCATGTCCAGGAGCAATTCATGGCATTAGTCATCACCTTTAAGTCCTTATGGGATCGGGGTGCTGGGGGGGCACACTGAAATTGCTTAAATCAGGGCAAATTGCAAAAAAAAAAGGGGGTGGGGGGGGGCAGACAATCCCCAAAGATAGTGGTTATTCTATACCTTATTGGTTACACAGAAGGCAAAACACAGTTCCCTTAAAGCAACCCAGCCTTTGGGCTCCCTCCCAGACAGCCGAGTCAAATATAAAAGTTCTACCAATCCCAAAGGATCGGACACATTACCTTCCAGGTTAATGCATATTTCAGATCTTACCCAAATACAAGCTTACAGCCAATTCTTATTAACTAAACTAAAATGTATTAAAAAAGAGATGAGAGAAAGTATTGGTTAAAAGATCACTATACATACAGACCTGAGTGCAGTTCTGAGATCAGTTTCAGAGTAGAAATGGTAAGCCTAGAAGTTGTAAAGAATTCTTAGAATTAGTCTGTAGGTTCAGTCAAATGTCCAGTACCAGGGTGATCCAGATGGGGCTAAAAGCTGAATACAGATCAAGCAGATCTGAGATACAAGGATCAGTTCCCAAGGGTCTTTTATGTAGTTCCTGGGTAGCACCGAGTCCTTGGATAAACAATAGGCTTTTGAAGTAACCTTTTGTTTCCTAAACATCACTGGTAATTAATTTATTTTTAGAGATGTGCAATGATACTCAACTCTTACATAGTGCTTTTCATCCAGAGCTCTCAAAGCACTTTACAAAGAAGGTATTATTCCCATTTTACAGATGAGGAAACTGAGGCAGTGACAGGTGAAGTTACTTGCCCAAGATCACCCAGTAGGCTAGTGGCAGTACTGGGAACAGAATTCAGGTCTCCTGCGTAAGCAGCTGACTTTGTATTACTTGTGGTAATTATATCATAAGTGACTTCCTCCCTCCAGACATATACACCTCTACCCTGATATAACACGACCCGATAGAACACGAATTCGGACATAACGTGGTGAAGCAGTGCTCCGGGGGGGCAGGGCTGCATGTTCCGGCAGATCAAAGCAAGTTTGATATAATGTGGTTTCACCTATAACGCGGTAAGATTTTTTGGCTCCCGAGGACAGCGTTATATCGAGGTAGAGGTGTAATAGTTTCATACCTGGGCAACAAAAAGGCTTTTCTATCCAAAATTATTTAAAACCTTGTCAAGTCTAGTTATTTACAGTCGGATAAAGGTTTGATAGAAATTTTTTGCTTTCACAAAATTAGCTGTCAGGTCGTCTATCTTTAATGCAGAGAGTTAGTGCACAAAACATGGAAAGAACTACCTGGCTGTGCAGCTGCGTGCTTTTACAGAGCTCAGTCCTGGCATTAAACTAGCAAATGGAGACAGTGGAGTTTGGGGGTTTTTTTGTTCTGTTTTGCTTAAAATATGGAAGGTCACTGCAGTGACGTCATAGATCCCTGGCCTTGACACCATGAAAAATGCAAGAACACACTCTGACATGTCCAGGCTTTATCAAAACCACCATGAAACACACAAAAAACATTGTGGGGTTGTCTGGTTACCACACCACTGGCATTTTTTATTAGTAATTCTTGAGCTGGTTCATCACCTATAACCATGTCACCACTAAGCCAGTATTATCATCCCCATTTTACATCTGGAGAGGCTGAGGTGAAAGAGAAGCCATTTCCCCAAGGCCACACACAAAGTATCAGGTGTGCAAATTTGGAATAAAATGCTAAATTGCATAAACTTTTAAGTTTGTACACATTGTTTCTAATGGAGTTATGCTCAATGGAGCATTTACCCCCGTTGTGGATCTAGCCCAAAGAACTGTTTGCATTTCTATGAAAGATTTTGCATAATTTCAATGGAAATTTGTCCACTTCTATGTAAAAATACCTCTCACACCAAACCAGGCAAAAATAAATTATTTGGATGCAAAAACAATGACCGCTTGTTGAAATACTGCATGAAGCCTGTTCCTACAAATACTTTGGGCTCATCTACAAGGAAACCCTCAGGAAAGTTAAGGCAAATCAATTAACTGTGTCAAGTCAACGAGCATAAGTTAAAGTGGCCTGCGATGTGCAGGAGGTCAGACTAGATGATCATGATGGTCCCTTCTGGCCTTAAAGTCTGTGAGTATAAGTGTGTTAACTTCAGACAACATGTGAATGCTCTCATTCAGGAGTAAAGAGGCCTTAGTTCACTGTAGTCTTTACCATTTTACTCTTGAATGGGTGAGCTCATACTGGAGATATCTAATCGCCGCAGGAATGCCTCCTTCTGGCCAGGGCTGGCTCCTGGCACCAGCTTAACAAGCAGGTGCTTGGGGCAGCCAAAGGAGAGGGGCGGCACCTGAGGCAATTCGGGGGCGGCAGAAATGCTGGAGCCGGCCCTGCTTCTGGCCACATCTGGGGATTAGCTCTGCCAGTTTGATGCCACTCCCTGTGGTTCCTCACTCCATCTCTCTCTCTTGCTCGCTCACTCTCTGGGGAGTTGACTGCTCCCACTTCATCGCTTGGCCCTTCAGCCACTGTAGTTTCCCCTTTTTGGGGTGGGGGAGGGGACAGCATGCATCAAAGTCTCACTGGACCTACTGCCCCTTAATGATGCCACTCACCCCATGGCTGGTACTGGAACCTCTACACAAGTCCCAGCTCAGGAACCCTACAACAAGCAGTCAGAGTCAGAGTCTGGACAGTCCTAAACCTCACTGCTGTATCCCTGGGCTACTTCCTACCTTGCCTTCTCTCACCCTGGGAATGACTGCAGCCTCTCTCTCTCTGCAGCCCCTTTCTGCTCCCAGCCACTGGGATTCAGACAGGCCCCTGCAGCTCCTCTCCCACTGAGCTTCATCTTTAATTAGTCCTCCTCCTAGCCCAATTAATTGGCCCACCTCGCCTTGTGTGAAGTAGATACCCCATCTCAGGGGGTTAAAATTCTCTAAGCTATGTGCATTGGCCTTACACTTTCGGTTGATTCACCTTAACACCAGCCATGTGAGGAGCACCACTGAGATCAGGATCTGTGGCCCCCATTTAATAAAGCATTTAAGCATATGCCTCATTTTAAGAACATGATTAGTCCCAACGGGATTAATGTTCTTAAGTATCTTGCTGGAAAGAACACATGCTTGGATTTAGCAGCAAGCCTTGAAGTCATAGTTTTAATGGATCCATTCACATGGAAAGAGGGTTGTTCCTTTATCTTAGAGTGGAGAGTAAGCATTGAGCTAAAAAGTTGAGGGACAGAGAGGTTAGTGCTTTCACTTCCTTTGTTCTAGAAGATAAGCTAACACTTGGCAATTGGCTGTATATATCCAATAACCACACACCAGGTAAGCACTCCATTCCAGAGACTGAAGTCTATGAACTATGCTGATGTTACACCCACTGAGGATCTAGCCCAAAGCCTGTCTCCACAGGCCATCGCCAATAGTCCAGACAGCTGGGGAAAGCAGGTATGCGATATTTTCACTACCTATGATAGATGCTGGTAGCAACAGATTTGGAGATTTTGCACATCTCTAAAAATAAATAAAGGTGTTTTATAGTGAATTTGATTTTACATATAGTTTTGGACTAATAAAGTATATCTCAGATCTGTAAGGGCTTTAGCTTCTAGATTGCATGGTGCTGGTGTTTAATTACACAGGTATTTTCCCCCTAGTGCTGCTATAATGTAATCCCTCTTAAATTAGGTATCAATGCCTAAAATGCATATTCTTTAATACAATTCAGAGGTCATAATCATACCCTTAGAAACAAGTAATCTATATAGCAAAGTTTTCACAGTGCTTGAATGCTAATGCAGCAACTGATCACTTTGATATTCCTTGCTCTCTCCCCCTTGCTCATTCTCTTGTGATTTTTTGGTGTCAGAACCAACTTAGTATGAAGCCATACATTTTAAAAGTCATCTCTAAAACAGCAACATTAAACATGTCACAGTGAAAACCAAACAAATCAATATATATTATAGCGTTCACGGTACAGCGAGCACTAGAGTTAAGGTTGCAAAGACACGTTTATATTCTTAAACCCATCTTTATACTCACTCAAAAAAAAATCCTACTTTCTTCACAAAACTTGCAGCACATCTAATCTGTGATGGAAAAATAATAGTTACAAATTCACGTCTGCCTAGGACTTCACAGTTCTAATTACATTGCATGCTACCGATATTTCAAACTTCAAGGGGCAGGACTTGAACACTGCATCTTCTCCAAAACCACAGGTCCAGTTAACTAAAGGATCGGCAGCAGTTCTCAAACTTCATTGCACCGCGACACCCTTCTGACAACAAAAATTACTACATGACCCCAGGAGGGGAAGAGGTGTCAAAGTCTGAGCCCATCCAAGCCCCGCCACTCCAGGCTGGGGGGCCAAAGCCAGAGCCTGAGCCCCACCGCCCTGGGCGGGCAGGCCAAAGCTGAAACTCAAGGGCTTCAGCCCCAGATGGGGAGGGATCTTGTAACCTGAGTCCTGCCACCCAGGGATGAAGCCAAAGCCTGAGCCCCGCCACTGAGGGGGCTATGCATCTGAAGAAGTGGGCTGTAGTCCACGAAAGCTTATGCTCTAATAAATTTGTTAGTCTCTAAGGTGCCACAAGTACTCCTGTTCTAATTTCACAGAGGTTCCTTATACTTAAAATGGAGAATGCCATTGTAAGATCTCTAGAACTTGAATGTACATTTTAGGGGTGCCCAGTTGCAATATCAGATCATTAGACGTTTGATATACTGTATTGGCTAATCACTTATCTCATTAGATTAATAGAGAGAAAGTCTACTCTTATTTACAACATACGCTACCGCACTGGAGTCAACTGGGTTGTATCAGATGCAAACGAGGGCCCAATTTGGCTCTTAGTTTCATATTCTATAATGTTTGGAATAAGTTCTTAAGTGTACTGTGGCATACCAGGAACAGGACAGTAGTTTTATTTTAATTGTTTAAATCTCAGTCATGCCTTAGAGGTTTCAAGAAGATGAGAGACTCATTGTGCTAGGCACTAACATATCTATTGTTCTTAGGGTGCCCTAAACAGGGCTAACCCCTCACATAGACATGCCCTGCCCTGCAGAGAATGCAGTCTACATTCAACATGACATAAAAACCTCAGGTCATAAACCAGGCAAAAAAGTGGGTGAATAGAGAAAAAGAATGAAGATAACAATGCTAAGATCACTCATTAAAGCATAGACATATCTTAATGGTTGCATTCATTATATTGTGCTTGCATCTTACCTTTCCTCCCACTTCATCACTTGTAAGCAGACGTGTATTTAGGAAGGATTTGAATCAGGTGAGGGAGGAGGAGCTTAATAAAAAAGCTTAATTCAGCTACAAGATCAAGCTGGAAAGAAATGTTCTGGCTCCTTCTAGAACTCCACCCACAACACACTCTTTCTGTTGCCCCCTGCAGGCTGTTAATAAAATACAGGGTGGAAGCCTCTTTCTTTATCACTGGCTGAATATACCCTCAGGACAGCACTCTGTCACCTAGCAACTACTGAGACCTGACTCCGCCCTTTGCTGTTGCCCTTGCGTGTGGTATTTACTATATGCAAGTGGCCTATGGGATACCCACGTGAGATTTAATCAGCTCTCAGAAGTTGCTAGGCGACGGGGTCCTGCCTTTGGGATATGTTCAGCCAGTGATGATGAACAATTTCTACTTTGCATTTTAATATATGTGGCATATATATACATGCACATGGCAATTAGCATGCACTTACAATAACAATGAAATGATTAATCAGCTGAGATGGCAAATGACTGGAAGTTCATTTTGTTTTTAACTGAGAGTGTTTAGCCAGCACCATGATTAAAGAGCAGGTTCTAAGGCCCCGAAGAATAAACTTCGGCTTTGTTCTCACTGATGAAGGCAGGATTTTGCAGCAACTTTGTTATTTTGTGAAGGGAGGAAAGAGAAATTTGGTGTTTTGTTTCTTTTAACACTTATGAAAACCAGGGGGCATTTTCCATTAACTGCAGATTTGTCACATCACCTGTACTACATAGTGTGTTAGCAAGAGAAGGAGGAACTAGAACCAAAGAAGATTACAATAACTCAAACCTGCTTCAAGAAGATAGCTACTGGAAAGATGAGACCTGTGTTCCCATTAGATGCTTAAAGAGGTGATATACTATAGTATTGATCCTAGAGTAACCAGAGTTTTCCAGATGCTATCTACTTAGGCAATGAAAAAACAAATACTCTTGTATCTGACTACTTGCTTGTAGAGACACGTATCATTTTTTATTATTAGGCATGTACAGTTATAGAACAACAGTTTACATTGACTAATGAACAATAAATGGCCTAGTCTAAAGCCCACTGAAATCAACAGAAAGACTCCACTGAGACCACAACTATCATGCTGACCAATATTGCCTCGCTGTTTCCTTGCACTCTGGACTACATCCATCTGTTGTCTCTTGTCTATACCGAGTTTGTAAGTTCTTTGGGGACAGGGACTGTTTTTGTGTGTGTTTCGTACAGTGCCTGACACAATGAGGTCTTGGTCCATGACAGGGGCTCTCCCTAAGCATTACAATACCACCAATAATAATAATTTCAGTGGACTCTGGGTCCAGCCCACAATTACCCATCATAGATAGTGAATATAACAGGCAGAGTAGCAATAGTGTGCAGGAATCGTAAAGGTGTGGATTAAAGGCTGTGCATTTGTGAACTGTGGGTGGCTCCAATTCTGCAATGTTATCTCCACTGATCCATAGGCCCACACTGCCTCTACTTGCTTTGCCTTTGTAGATACATGTCCAATCTCTCTTCCCATCCTTCATGCCCATGTTATTGTTTTAAAATTCTCACTTTTATATTTATTGCCTAAAGCAACCCATCCTACCGTTCTTTTCCCTCTTATTTCCTACCCTGGGGTTTGTTCTTTTGCCAGAAGCTGGGAATGAGGGACAGCGGATGGAACACTTGATGATTGCCTGTTCTGTTCATTCCCTCTGGGGCACCTGACACTGGCCACTGTCGGAAGACAGGATACTGGGCTACCTGGACCTTTGGTCTGACCCAGTAGGGCCATTGTTATGTTCATCTTTGCATAATCTTCTTCCTTCTGCCACTGTTTATAAATATTGCGATTTTTTTTCACTTCTCTCTCTCTCTCTCTCTCCATTTTTCTGACTTTCTTTGTCATACTGAATCCAATCTCCAAAACCTGTCTCTTTTTCCTCTCCTTAATACTGCTGCTCCCTTTCATGATTTGTCATCTCCTCTCTTCCTCTTCTTGTAAACCCAAGCTGTTCTTTTCCCACTCAGGACCACCAGTTCTTAACCTGCATGTGTTTATTATTGATTATCATTATTTTCCCCCTTTATTGTTGTCTCTGTCTGTTCTACTTCAACAGACCTTTGGATCAAAAATGCTGAATTAATACAAAACACTGTGTGTGATTTACACTCCCTCTGGAAGAACAGTCGTTACAGAGGAATCCTTGTTATTTAGGTCAATAACATGGTGATATAATGTACTGGCTCTGTGCACATGAGTGAGTGAATGAAGTGCTCTTTGGTGGTTGGCCCATAAAGAAGGTAAGGCGGCTGCTACTAGGGAAAAGAGCGCCCTGAAGTTGAGAGAGAAGCAGACCAGCGTTCTAGTCCTAGTTCCCTTTGAGTTCCCATACAATGTATTGATCTGTAATCTGTAGACATGGATTCATTACAGATGGACCCCTGACAACAGCATTCACGCCCTGAAGTAACATCAGGAGGTTGAAATTCCCCTACTGTGCAGAGGGCTAACACATGGCCAACAACCCCTTTTGTCCCACTTCAATTCTGAAAATAGGATTTAAGTCATGGTGGGCCTCGCCCTCTGCATATGGCAGAATTTGACCAAGTTGCACGCATGAGTGCACCAGGAGAAGAACATGCACTTCCTATTAATTACAGCAGGTTGAATAATGAACATTAATTCACAAATAATTCTTTATTGGGGAAAAATGCAAGAAATTCATAACAAATATTAATTGCACCAAGTTGTTCAACCTGCCCCTCTACTACACCGCTACCTCAATATAACATGACCCGATATAACACAAATTCGGATATAAGGCGGAAAAGCAGAGCTCGGGGGGTGGGGGGGGCTGCGCACTCCGGTGGATCAAAGCGAGTTCGATATAACGCAGTTTCACCTATAACGGGGTAAGATTTTTTGGCTCCCAAGGACAGCATTATATAGCGGTAGAGGTGTATTTACTTGCATCAGTCATCAGTGGGAAGGACTGCAACAACAATGGAGAGGAGGGAGCTTTACAAACCCATGGCTTGGATTCTTTTCTTGGCTCACACTCCAGCCTCAGCCTTGCTAAGAATAGTTCTCCTAATAATTAAACACTAATGTGCTTTTGTGAGCACATTATAATGAAATAAATTGCTTCCAGGGAACAATAAACTTCGGAGAACATCTGAAGCATTTTAACAGCAGAGAGCATTTTGCTGCTGCACCGTTCACTTGAAAAGGAAAGGGAGAATGTCTTGGAAACAATCTTCTGCACTTTTAGTATTTCTAATAAATTGGGGCACTTCAATGTGCGATGTTACTCATTCCCAAATACTCAGTGCCACCTGAGATGGTAGCGCAGGGGTCGGCAACCTTTCAGAAGTGGTGTGCCGAGTCTTCATTTATTCACTCTAATTTAAGGTTTCGGATGCCAGTAATACATTGTAATGTTTTTAGAAGGTCTCTTTCTATAAGTCTATAATATATAACTAAACTATTGTTGTATGTAAAGTAAATAAGGTTTTTAAAATGTTTAAGAAGCTTCATTTAAAATTAAATTAAAATGCAGAGCCCCCCGGACCAGCGGCCAGGTCCCGGGCAGTGTGAGTGCCACTGAAAATCAGCTCGTGTGCCGCCTTTGGCACGCGTGCCATAGGTTGCCTACCCCGTGGTAGCGTTTATTATACAAGACTCTACTGCATTTTCCATGCAAAATTCTGGACCCAAAGAAAATGAGTAACTTTTTAAGTTTAAAGAATGCAGATATGATAGGAGTATTTCTTTCCTACAGGGTAACCTTTAGTTATTTGAAACTTGACTCTGCAGTCTTTACATCTTAATTCATCTAAATCCCCACTGCATTGTATGGGACTTCTCATGTGAATAAGGATTTCAGGATTGGGCTCTTGTCTTCTTAGGGCCTGGTCTAAGTCATATAAAAGTCAAAAGCCAGATTCCCCTTGACTTCAATGAGGGTGAGATCAGACTATTTTGGCTTGATCCTATCAGGGATCAGCACCTTACTGTGCTTCTCAGGATCAGGCCCACATTAAATACTATGTAAATGACATACACACAGAGTTCTATACATGGATGTATTTGTTTTCTAAAACAGTGTACATTTTAAAATCAATGTAACCTATTCATTGCAAAGTGCCCTGTAGGAATGCTTATAATGTAGTTACACATCTACCCCGATATAACGCGACCCGATATAACACGAATTCGGACAGAATGCGGTAAAGCAGTGCTCCGGGGGGGGGCAGGACTGCGCACTCCGGTGGATCAAAGCGAGTTCGATATAACACGGTTTCATCTATAACGGGGTAAGATTTTTTGGCCCCCGAGGACAGCGTTATATCGGGGTAGAGGTGTATATGGTGTATGCCAGACATGCTATACCGTGACCATGAATTTAAAGTTTGCATGCATGACCAGTATTTTGCAATTTAAAAGTCCATTTAAAATACACATTTTATGTAAGCAAAGAGTGGATAAGAGATGTAACTGTTCCACCCACTTTTCTTTTGCAATAGATTAAAACGGGGCCAGGTAGAAAGGGTTAATGTTTGAATGCTAGTAGAAAATGTGTATTTTTGCCATGCTGATTATTTAGGGTTATGGGATAGAGCTCCCGGAGTTTGAAAATTGTAACAGCTACCACGAGTTGACATCATTCATGTATCAGAGAAATAAAATGTATTCATGTTTATAGTGCAATTCCCAAGCAGTGATAGACACGCCAATATAGTATAGCCATGTGAATGAAGCTGTTTGTATTAAAGACAGTTAGACATTCTATTCAGAACAGAGATTTTGGTTGTTGCTAAGAATGTAAAAGTAGTACAAACCATAGAGATCAATTCTGAGTCATGTGAAACAGGCAAATAAATCTTCCTTCTGCTGTTCTCAAAATGTATTGCATTTGCTTGCGCACTGGTGTTTCTCCAAGACAGATGGATTATCACTAGAACACTTTTTAGTACATCTTTCTTGTATTTACACAGTGTAAGGTTCCAACATTTAACCAATTGGTGCTTATAGCTTATAGCTGAAGAACTTGTAGGTGAATTATGACTCTGTGGACATGATGGGAGTGATAAAATAAAGCACTATGGTAGTTAAATAGTCTGCTCATTAGTTTACACTACATGAAGCAGATTAATTTGTTGCATTTTTTTTTCGCTTGAGCAAGAATATTGAAGCACTACGTGTTTGCAAAATGTAAGTCCCCTTTCTTTGCATCTTCCTATTGGTGGGACTCTTGTAGGCTGGAGTGAGATTAAGTTTTGGATTTTATGAAGACACTGTGGTGCTCTAAATAAAGAGGGCTGCTTATAATTGCTTTGAATCTACACATGGACATTCATCGATTCTAAGGCCAGAAAACACCATTGTGATCATCTATTGTTGATACCAGCATTGCTACACGTTTTGTGCTAAATTATAAGTTCCACTACATTGGCACCTTCTGAAATGATCAGAAGGGTATCATCTCCTGTACATGGCAAGAGATCCACCATCTACTCTATGTATAAGTCAAGATGCAGACAGAAATACACCATTCCTGCCTTTGTATTGATGGGAACCGCAGTGTTTCTATGTCTCTATCAAGGTGCCTCAGTTATAACACAGGCAGTGGGAGTATTAAAAAGGAATAACTTATCCTCTGCACAGTTTTTCTTTCTGGTTCTGATTAATTTTCACTTTAAAGATCCTTATTCCCACCAGTGTAAGAAAACGGACATTAAAACCTTCCTGAGAAGTGAGTGGGTTCTGGCTTGTTTTGGTCAAGGGTAATGGAAAAATACCCTGATATAAGTCAGATGCCAATAACTCATATGCTTAGCATTTAACACAGCTCTAAGTGTCTGCAAAATTAAACATAGTTTTATTTTTATGACCGTGCCTAGAGGCCCTAGCCAAGCACTTAGCTCATCGGCAGATCTTTGACAGACAGGGCTCATTGTAGTATTTGCAGTACAAGCACATAGTAGGACATGGTCTCTGCCTGAAAGAGCTTCTAATCTAAATAGGTGTATCAGACGAAGGTTCTGGGAAAGGGCTGTAGTATTATCCCCATTTTACAGCTGGGGAAGTCTTTTTTTCCTCCCTCTTTCTCTAACCATGGTTAAAAAGTTAAATACCACATATACAAATCATAATGGATAATCTATGCTTTGCTACATAAAATTGATTTCTGTGTTTCCATTTACTTTTCTTCATTTGCTTCTGGTTACAAGTAACAACAGGCTTTTTGGTAAGTATTAATTAATCATTTCTTATTTTCGCTACCCCAGATGTGCTAGTCACTTGTTGCTTAGTACACGACCAAAATCTATCATGCTGTCATGAAATATATGCATTCACACAATAAGGAATATGTCCATCAGTAATCCCTCATAAAATAAGAATGCTGAATAATACATCCCTTTCATAGTAAACGCAGAGTATTGCCACCATAATATTGGTGTGTAATTTGAAAACAGCTCCCTGCTGATTTTATTATGCATCATAGCAAGGTTCCTATATTTCTCTTTTACAATTCATGGCTTTTTTTAAAATACAGTCTCCTTAGATGGTTTTTGAACTTTTCCTCTGGTCGATGTCAAATGAACACATTCTAACCAATTCCTTGATGTACTGAAGCCTATGAAAAAGACTGATTGTTTCTAAATTAGCTACTGTATGTGGCTATGTTTAGAACTATTTTTTTTTTCTTCCCAAGATAGAGCGATCATAGCTCAGGGAGTTGAAAATTCCGCCTTTAAATGTTTTTGAATTCCATACTACCTCCTTTTCGTTTGCCAGATTTTGTTTGTGGTCTGGGATTATATATTCCTCCCCACCCCGCCAGTAGCTGCTGAGGGAGCTTAAACAAATATAGAATGCACATAATTTAGAAATAAAACCACCACAGTCTGTTTCTAAATGTATTTGTATGATTTCAGCAATCCTTAAAAGTCTCTGGCAGTATAAATTGCCATTGAGGGGAGAGTTTTAGCAAACCTTATGGTTTCCCTTCATTATAGGTCTCTTTATATCTGATGAGGCAGAGTGAAGTAGCGTTATATATTTTGGAGACTGTTGCCTATTTTGAAGCAGGAAAACCCTGAACAAAACAATGTTTTGTAAAAAGTTTCTGTATCGAACATGGTTGAATGGCAGTGTATCGAACATGGTTGAATGGCAGTCGTTTTAGGCTTACCATAAAGAGGGAGAGGCACTTAGACACCATAGTGACAAGTGCTGTCAGGAAACAGAGGCTCCCCAAACTTGCAATCACTCGTGCGCCAACAGACAGACCCTCAGTAACTTCCATGTGACTTCGTGAAAGAGTCAGTTTATTACGCACCGCGTATTGCTGAATCAGGGCCATAGACCAACTGCTTCTCCAGCCTAGCACTTCTACTGCAATATTAATTAGGTCCCAAAGTTAGAAACCTGTTCACCACGTCCGACACACAGCATTGCTAGTTCAGATTTACAGTCACTGGCTCAGCCCCTTAAGTAAGAATCAAAGAGAGAGTATTCCTTGAACTGGTTGTCATGTGAGGAGAAATATGCTCACGTTGCTGTTAATGCCACTGCAGCTATTGACCGGACTTGGCAATTACTGCAGAGATTGATTACGCTCTATAACTAACCGATCACTGTATTGGCATTTGTCAGATAAACATGCATTAACCCATTAAACCAATGTATTCATGTCACTATTGATTCTTAGGTAGAAAGTAGAAGAAAACCCAGGCACTGATTATCACGAAGTATCATGAAAATGACATAATAGGATGATATTGTATTCCATGATCATGGGATAAACTTAGCTAATGCTATGAAAATTATTATTCAGCAGGGCGCGTCAGGGTTGAAAACTGCAGTGGAAGGAAACAACATGGTAACATGTGAAAAGAGTCTTTGCATTTGTCTGTATTATGTTTCTCCATACACAAAGATAAACAGATACATTCAGTTTTAAAGGAATAGCAAGAAAAAGAAGAAAGAACAAAAATAAGATCTCCATGGCAGCACAACCTGTGTGTGGGTGTTTCTCTGTCTCGCTGACAGACGACACTGAACTGAATGTACAATAACTGCCTCTCTCTTCCGACAACAGAGCCCTAGAGATTTAAAGGTGCAGTACCTAAAAAATAAAGATACATCAGGTATATAATTACATGCACCACAATCTGATGGAGCTGCTACTTTAGTCCACCAGGTAGACCATTCTCCTAGGAAGCCTCAAAGAGCCAAGTTATTGGACTTCTTGCAAAACAAGTAACCATGTATTTCTTTCTTTTAATAATTTGCCTAGTGGCCTCTGCTGATCCACCTGTACAAAGCAAATGTCATAGCTCCTTAGGTCTTACAAAATCAGGTGATGATTGATGCAAGGTTGAATTTTATTACTTCCCAGTTGTATCTGGGATGTGGGAGAGATTAAATGAAAGGTTCTTGATGAAGAGGAGACAATTTTTCAAAGCAAATGCCCCAAAGGACACAGTTTTTATCAGTCACCAGAAAGAAGATTATAGTATATCAAACATATAACACGTTTTCCATTATCATTTTAACCAGTCAAATTCAGCTAAAGGATAAGTCATCAGAGGCATTTTTTGGTAAGAAATTATAATAGACTACACTGACCTATATGGGACCTATTACTACCCTGATCCAAAGTGGATAGACTCCCATTGACTTCATGACCTTTGGATCAGGCTTATCCAATAGACACCTGAAACAAATTGTCTTACCTCCACATTCAAATGCGATCTGGGACTTGCATGGCTCAGTCAGAGCCTCCTGAAACAATGGACTCGGACGCGCTTAGAGAGCTCACAAATGTCTGAGGAAAAGTGACACCCACAGGGCACTGCTCTTCCTTGACAATGTACTGAAACTGAAATTATCCTTATGACAAGACATTCAAGTCCCTTGTCATTTTAAAATATTTTTATTTTATTTTTTTAAAATTGTGTTTAAAAATTATTTCTGTTTTTTTTTGTGGGGGGGGGAACTACAGGATTGGCTGCCCTGAATCAGTCCAATAATTCATCTAGCCCAGACTCCTCCCCACATGAAAAGTTTCTTCCTAACCCTGTAAATGAAAGGTTGATATATGCTCTGAAGCATGAGGACTTATGTCCCTTCCAAAATGCTTGGATCTGTTTATATGTTTTCCAATCCTTGCTATTATAATTCTGCATGTTCTTGCTATTTACATAAACATCCAGCTCTTTTTTTACATCTTACTATGCTCTTGGTTTGATAATATCTTGTGATAATCAGTTCCAAAGGCGCACGTGTGTGTGTGTGTGTGTGTGTGAGAGAGAGAGAGAGAGAGAGAGAGAGAGAGAGAAAGCATTTCCTTTATTAATTTGGTGTTAAAGGCAGGGGCAGAATTGAAGATTCACCAGAAGGGATCAGGGCTTCTCCAGCTTACATTGGAACTAATCAAACAAACAATAGCTGATGTCCTGCAAATGGTGAATTTTTTACTTCAGTGCATTACCATTAATTTGTGGAGTTGTACTAAGCATGCACACTTTAAAAATCCCACCTCGGGTCACAAGGTACAGCAGAGACACATTTTGAAAAATGCATATTAGAAGCATAGAGTATGTCGTTTCAGAAGAGGATCGGTACAATATTTATGATACACTTCTCTGTAGTTGCTAAGAGGACCTTGAAAGTACAGTATTTAAAAATTCAATTTTTCATCATCATATTATGTCTGGAAATGTGAAAAGGCCACTTGACACAAACTGTACAGCGCTAAGAGATACGAAGTCAATCAAAGTACTGGATTAGCCCTCTCCTCCGGAACAGAAGACTGTGATTGTTATAGCTCTATTGGAGTTGAGTCTTGCTTCCTTCAAGGCAGAACACAAGACTCTTATCTTTGTCTTCCAGAGTGCTCCTAGCAACACTCCTCTGGGTGTCCATGGATTTTATTTCCTCTGTTCAAACCACACCACTAACTACCTCCTTTGTTTCCTTCACCTAGACCCATCAGTTGATCTTCCGAACATAGCCTTCTACAGCTGCAACCCCAAAGTAGCAGAGCATCTCCTAAAACAATGATTTTATCCTCATGACCTCCGCCGCGCCACTGTATGGCATTTCGCAGCTGGGGGAACGGATGCAGACATATTAAGTGATCTTGCCCAAGATCACTCACAAGTCTGGGTCAGAACCAGAAATCAAAAGCAGAATTCCCATATCCTACTCCACCTCTTAAACAACAAAAGACGATCTTTCCTCTCCCCTAATGTACAGAACAAGAATGAATGAATAAACGAAATATTGTATCGTGGTGAGGAACATGTTAGAATCGTGTGAAACAATGGAGGGGATCTGTGGCACCAGGACCATAGATTTGGGAGACATTTCCATGGTAACTATTTCAAGGCAAGAGCAAAGGAAAGGGAGGGTTGTAACTTTACAAGTTGTCATCATTATCTTAAAGAATTGTTCATTGTATCAAGTCACATTTGCGTTTCTCAGCTAAGGAGCCCTATAGATTATTCCAAAGTCCTCACTAGGCACAACCCTAATAATGTTGGTTGATCCATTCAAACTTCTAAAGATATCCAAAGAAGAGAGTTCTGCTAACCAATTATGAGGTTGGCAACCAAGAATGCTGGTAGCTTCCCTTCTGCTGTCATTTAGAGAATCAATGGAGCCTAAAACCACGAGGGCCTTCACCAGGCCATTCTTTAGAGACAATACTTTGTTGCTCTGACATAGCTACTGTCAGCCATAGATTTTGAAGGGGTTTATAAAGGGAAGGCCTCATTATCCCCATTTTACAGATGGAGGAATTGAGACACAGAGAGGTGGTGTGACTTTCCTAAGATCACACAGCGGGACAGAGGAAGGGCTGGGAATGCATTCCCAATCTCCTGACTCACAGTTCAGTGCCCTGACCACTGGACTGCACGTCCTACCAATCTATAATAATAATACCTAACTCTTATATTGTGCTTTTCATCAGTAGATCTCAAAGCGCTTTACAAAAGAGGTCAGTATCATTACCCCCATTTTACAGACATCAAAACTGAGGCATGGGTAGGTGAAGTAACTTGCCCAAGATCACCCAGCAGGCCAGTGGAAGAGCCAGGAATAGAACCTAGCTTCCCTAAGTCCCAATGCATTGCACTATCCTGGGGTCTACACCTTGTACAATAACAGTGACTTCAGTGAAGTTGCACCAAGTATAATTCAGAGCAGAGCTGGGCCCTTACAAATCTCTCTGCTGTCAGATATATACTGTCAGATAAATAATTGTTCATAGTTTCATTTTTTTGCCAAGCTGCATTGTAATCTCTTCTCTTTGTGTTTTCCTGGAGCTGTCAGTTTCTCAAGGATTTCTTCATGATCACAATGATATAGGCTTTCAAATATTTGGGTGAGACTTCAAAGTACATCATATCTTCTTTTCAATTCTAGGGGAAAAAGCCAAGGATTCTGCATACGACAAAGTTAATTACTAAAAGAAAAAGGGAAGGTTGGCTGGTGTGAAATGTAATATTTTATTTTCACAGACATTAACCCCTCTTACTGCTCAGGGAACATAATCCAAGAGTTAAGACTGCTACGGACTCCTTTTGCGTCATTGGGAAATCATTGAGAATATCTGTTTACCCTGGAGTTTAATGTTGAGAGAGATCAATATTAAAAAGTCAATAGTTACTCCCAGTTAGCACAATTCTGGTTACTCCCTGTCCAAAAATATACAACAGAAAGAGAAAAGGTCCAGAGAAAAGCAATGAAAATCCTTAGAATGGCATAGAAAGCTTTCTGTATGAGGAGATAGTTTAAAAAAAAGACCAAGATTATTTATTTTTTGAGAAGAGATGAATCAGAGGTGACACCACAGAAGTATTTAAAATAATGAAAGATAGACAGGTCTTTCAAGTGCTCTTATTTGTCTTTCTCAAGAACAAGGAGGAACCACTGAAATTACAAGTCAACACATTTCAAACTGCTAAGTATCTAATTAGCCTGCAGAATTCACTGCCAGAAGACATTTTAGGACAATGAGTTTAGAACCATTAAATGCATAATTAACAAGTGGAACTCCCTGTCACCAGATATCAATAGTGCAAAGAGCTCAGAAGGCTTGTAAAGGAGGTAGGATACTTCTATGAATAAAAAGAATATCCAAATTTACCCTGGGAAGTATTTAGGCCACTAACCGCTTTGGGTGAGGAGTAAAACTTTCCTCCTGTGCATGCAATTGCATAATTTTCCATTACAGAGATTTTATACTTTCCTCTAAAGCTGCTGGTACTGGCTACTGTTGGTGACTGTAGAAGAGAGGCCTCTCCAGATGGACCACTGGTCTGATCCAGTATGTTTATTTCTATGCTCTATCTGATCTGAGATGCCCATCCGCACCCCCAAAAAGTGTGCATTTCCTTTCTTTTGTTCAAAGGCTTCCGCATTGTATTGTTGTTTTAGCAGCCGGATGGCAGATCAAAGCCACTCAAGTTCATTTTCTCTCCTCATCTTAAACAGATGCCACCTTGCTGGGTTCTTGCAAGTGTGAAGAGATTACTTCAGAAAATATTTCAGTCCTGCACCTTTGTTGTGGCCATGCAGTCATTTTCTCAGCAGACTGGCAATATCATAGCATATAATTTTACACACCGCTTTTCTACGAATCCACAACATCTGGGAGCTACTGTTCTTCAGGAAGCTGCAATAACCAGAAATGACCAGTCAGGGTCATGGATCTCATTATTCTGGAATAAAACTGATAGTGACAATTCCAACCGGTCTAATTTAAAATGAAACTTTTCACTTACTGAAAAGTATCAACATTTCCAATAACAAGAAATCAGGTTGATCAGAATTTTGTGACAGAATTCTGACACTGACTACACCAGTAGTTCTCAACCAGGGACACGTTTACCCCTCGGGATACTCAGAGGTCTTCCCGGGGGGTACATCAACTCATCTAGATATTTGCCTAGATTTACAACATGCTACATAAAAAGCACTAGCAAAGTCAGTACAAACTAAAATTTCACAGACTATGACTTGTTTATACTGCTCGTTATTATAGTATTTAAGTACAGTATTTATATTCCAATCAATTTATTTTATAATTATATGGTAAAAATGAGAAAGTAAGCAATTTTTCAGTAATAGTGTGGTGTGACACTTGTGTATTTTTATCTAATTTTGTAAGTTTTTAAGTGAGGTAAAACTTGGGGGTACACAAGACAAATCAAACTCTTGAAAGGGGTACAGTAGTCTGGAGAGGTTGAGAGCCACTGGACTAGACAGTTTCAAAGTTCCAAAGGGAAAAAAATTCCCTTCCAAGAGGAGTGCTGTCTAGTGGTTAGAGTATTCTGCCAGGAGTTAGGACTTGAGAGTTATTTTTTCAACTCTGCCCATGGTACCCTAGGTAAATCTTCTCTTCTATTTACCTAGCTGTTTAATGAGTATAATACCTCCCTACCTCACAGGGGTTTATTAAGTTTAACTGATATTTTCAAATGCTTCTCATACTGCCATAGGAGTTCAATATATTGTTATCATGGAAAGGGCCTTCCAAAGTAGGTTTTACCAATACCATAAACCATATCCCAAAGCAATTTTCCTTTACAGTAATAATAAATCTGGAGATATGCAGGGATATGGATACTGTCCCCAGTTTGGGCCTGATTCTCCTCACAAGTCCAGGATGCCTGACTGCCACTAGAATAAGTCTAACATTCCCTATATTCCTTTCACAACATGCTACACACCTTTTAGAGCCAGATTATCCAAAAAAAAAAAAAATCTTCTCTGCGTGTGGACACAATTCATGCTGCCAAAGTTTGTGCCTGCATTTTGTGCTCACAGTTCAGCTGGGGACATCCCTGGCACCTGCATTTCAAATGAGGGTGCAAAATGGAGCGTTTGAAACTGTCCCAAATTACAGGTGCAAATACTCTGAATTGTGTCTTTAATTTGTTTTTTTGGTGAACTTCAATTTGGTGTCTTAAAATTCTTGTTGCTCTTTAAAAATTGAGCCTGTCAAGGGGGGAGTGTTTTGGCTGCTTCACATTATCCCCTTCAAAGTATAGACATATTTTTCGGTAAAGTCTATAGCGCTCAATACTGGACACAAAGAAGGTTCTCATCACAGCTATATAAATCAATTTCCATTACTGGAGATTGAACACTGGAAGAGATCTCATCAAGGCCATATGTATCAAAGAAGCCACCTCCATGGAGAGTTATATCGCATTTGTCTAGCAGCTCACCCAGCCATCCTGTTCTCTCTAGCTGCACACTTGCATTTAAAGTCTTAGACAATCGTCAACAATTCCTGATTACTATGCTGCAAAATCTTTGCCATTAACATATCTTTCCTATTTTTTTCTAGGTCTTTTTTTTTTCTTAATTACTTATCTGCGCTCTAAATCCTTTTCAGGTGCTGCTAGACAAAAAGACTAAAGGTCACATCTTCAGCTGGCATTTATTGATGGAGTTCCACCGATTTCAATGGCAACAGTGCACAGACTCAGATTAATTTCCAGCTCATAAACTGGACAATGGGTGCACTCTGTCTCATTAAACTCCCCGCCTTTTCTTGCCACCTCTTGCTGGTTGTCTTGTTACTTGCAACCAGCATACATCCAACGTTCATGCTGTTATTATTATTTATTACATATATGGCATCATAGATATGCAAAGGGATTTGCAATGGAGATAAAGATTGACCTTTTGCCCTGGAAAATATACTCTTTAAGGTCTCAATCCTGCAAAGATTTATGCACACTACCCTCAGGACCAGTATTGTTGTGTTTAATGGACGGCTCACATATGTAAAGTTAATCAATGACATGCAGGACTTATGTATTTGCAGGGTTGAGGTCTAAGATCACAACACGAGAAGATGACACCACAGGGAAGGGGAGGCAAAGGGAAGGAGAAGAGTGTATTCAACAAGACACTTTGGATGCTAGTGCACACATCTAGGTTAGATTGTAATTTACAATCTGCATTGAGTAAGAGGCAAAGACACAGTGCGCTCCTTGCTCCACACCTTGCTCCATGGAAGATTGAAGCTGCACAAGGCCTTTTCTGGCTGAAGCTCATTTCCGCCCCCTCCACTGCATTACCTGGAGTACTGGAGGATAGAGCATAACTTTGCTCCCGTCTTCATTCCGCACTCACCTACACGAGAGAGGGAATAGCATTCTGAGTGCAGGGGTGCAAAGGGACTCCCTACCTTACTTGCTTCTCCTTGCAGAAGTGAGATATTAGAAAGGACTTGAAGGAGAGAGGAGGAGGCCTGGTAGATATGGTCAGGAATGGAGTTCCAGGCATAGGTGCAGCATGAAAAAAAGGCAACAGAGGCAGGCAAAAGGCACTAGTGGAATAGCTCTTCTGCACATGGTCCCTCCCACGTCCTTTAACCTGGGCTTACAGAATCTGAAGTAAAGGACCTGAGAGGAAACATAAGCATTAAAAGCACCCTAGGACTCAATTTGTAGTGTTTGGAAATACAGCATATATGTACTATGTGTATGGCAGTTTATGACAGTCTCCTATCAGTCACAAAGACCCCCACCAGGGATCAGAGGCAGCTTTCTAAGAGCGTGTCTGCGCCATCTGGAATAAAGTAGAGGGTGAATTCAAAGTGGATTAACTATTCCCGATTCACTCCATGCAGGGGCAGATGCTCTTACTCAGGAATAAGAGTGTTGTTTTATTCCAAATGTGCTTAATCCATTTCCAAAGTAGCTTCAGCTAAATCAGAATAAGGCACTCTAAATAAAAGCCTCCACACACGGAATGCATCAGGAATAGCTATTCTGGAGTAACTCCCCATGTAGACAATGATCAAGCAGTTGTCATTGAGCTGCATGCTTGCTAGGACTTTATTCCCATTTGCCTCAGTGGGTCCTGAGGTTGCACAGCACCTAGGTAAATCAGGACAGTTCTTTAGAGACCTGCTCCATAGGCTACACTCAAATCAATGGGAATCTTTCCACTGACTTCAACAGGACTTTGTATCAAGCACCAGACCCCCACCAACTTCAGTGTCACCAGAGTTTCACCCTACGTACCTTGGCTCCTAAAATCATGCTTAACTTTAGGCCCCCAACTTTGCAAAAAGTGGCCTCCACAATGGGGGGTGAAGAAAACAGTATTTTACTTCATTAAAGCAGCTGGAATGGTTTGTAGTCATTAAAACAGTGATGAGAGTAATGGTGAAGTTGTGAACCACTGTCCAAGGGATTAGGGAGTATGGCTAATTGCACCGTCTGTCAGTCCTTGAGCTATTTACAAAGGGCTTGAAGATGCTGCAGGATGGTGATCATATGCGTCTCTCCTCAGAATTGGGGAACAGAAGAAAAAAAAGCTTTAAGCTAAAATTTTCCTCATAACCTTTCTGCTGAGACATAAGCTTCGTGAGGTAAATAAGCAGGGCTGGTGTTAGACTGTAAAGTAATATGAATGTATTAGGAATATGAATAGTAGTTCTGCCAACTAAGATCTTAAAGCCTCCTTTAAACCCCAGTGATGGAAATTTCTGTCAGGTTCGTGTGGCTTTGTATGAATAGGTATCATTTGCATGCTTGTATAACAGAAAATATATTTACTGCAGCTAAGATGACTGAAATAGTAGTTACTTCTCCTGGTATTTTTTATTGCATTGAGGGCCCATTTGTCTCTCATTTACGGCAGTGTAAATCAGGAACAACTGAATTGAAGTCACTGGAGTTAGCAATGTAAAGTTGATATAAGTGAGAAGAGACTCAGGCCCTCAAATCTTGAAATGGATGGAAATGGCTTCTACAATTTGAAAATCAACTAGCAGCTATGGATACAAACAAGGTCAAAGATGGAAAGATTATTATTGCACTATGTTGGAGCCAAAGCATATGATATTTTAGAAAATATCCCAGCAAGCACTTTGAGACCCCATGAAATGTACAAAGCTATGCATAACAGAGCATTACAGTCTAAAGCCAAATATTAAGCAGGGCTGTTTTTAAACTCAAGATGGGCCAAACAAGAAGCTGATGGGGTGCATGCATGTTCGCAGATGCCCTTGAATATAAATGAGAGCTGATTGCATGTAGGGTGTTAATCATGAGGACTCCTTGAGTTTGGAATTCACTGTGCTCATTTATCTGCCAGATCCCAGATTTGTTAACCTTCCAGTGGCCCATCTTCTCATCAGTGTTGTTCATTAAGTAATTACAGGTTTCTTGCTGCACTGGGTTGCTCAGATACCTGAAGTAATGGTGCAGGCATGCACCAATTGTCAGATGCATGCAGGTGTTACGGTTGCATTAATCATGGTTTGTTTCACTCCGAGAGTCCCAACTTTGGGCAGTTTTGTCTGGAGAGCTGAGGTTAGATTTCCCTTCGTGAGGTCAGAATGATCAGGTTCTGGGTTTCCCAAACCATCCCTCAGAAGCTGGGAGATGCAAATTAGGCATTGGCCCATCCTCTGTGCCAACAAACTCACAAGGATGCCTGAGCCCTCGTGGGGAGGTTCAAAGTTTCCTTCTGAGGTAGCCTGCATGGATTTACATGTTGTCACCAAGCCTTGGGATAGGTTCCATCTGGGCCTGCAGTGGACATAGCCTAGTTAGGCTGTGGATTGTTTAGGCTTCTCTGAATTTGAATATCAAAAGGAGAGGAAGGTCAGCAACAGTCTGGGGTTGCCTTTAAGGGTATCTTTTTCCTGGTCCTGGGGTACAAAGTTTCAGAAGGCCCATTTGCCTGGGATTATAACCTTTAACTGCAACCAAGTTGCAGCCAACTGTCCAAGTCTAATGCACATGTTCAGCTTCACATGCTGCCCTTAAGGTATAAAGGGCTCCTCACAGTGGCAGAGGTCTTTGAAGATATTATCAGAGCTATAATTCAACCAGCAAGTAGTACCTTTAACTTCACAGGTACTTTAGTTTTTAGAAATACCAGATGGCAACATGAAGTTCTAAAGTGGCGTTTTTCAGGGGTTGAAAGTTCACAGCCTTACTTGAAATACAGAAATGTGTGAATTTTTCAGCAAATTAATCTTCCATTTTATAAAAGTTGCTTTTTCATAAGGATTTGGTCTTCACACTGTAAAAGTTCAGGCTATTAAAGCAGCAAGTCAGACTGTAAATGCCAGGGAAGTGAATTTTTTTCTAGCCAGAGCCACATTACTATTTGAAATTTTTAAATAGCTTTTCAAATGTATGCATGTGCACTAGCTAGACAACATGCTGTATTTCTGTGATTGCATGCCTCTGAATTACACAAATCTACCCCCATGTCATATGTTGATCCCTCAGCTGATTTGATACTCATTCCAGATGCTAGATATGGTATCCTCTGTGCTATCCTGGGACAGGAGGTGAAAAATAGAGATCAGAAGATCATTTCATATGTGAGTCATATGCAATCTGCCAGACACAGCAGAGGGAAAAAGTCTGAGGATGAAATTTGAACCTGAGAACATGTTCATTTGTTTGTGATGCACTGTCTTAAACTAAGAGTAGCAAATCATCACTGATAACCCTAGAGAAAGGGAAAGAACCATGTGCAGAGGGAGACCTCTGTGGGTGGACCTCACGCCTCCCTTGCAGAAATGCTTTTACAGGAAAAGCAGCTACCACCATGATACGATCTCCCCACTGCTGAACTTGTGTAGTTAATAGAAGCTGCTAAAAACTGCACCCACTCCACTCTCCATCCCACTCTTACAATTGACTCTTTTCTAACAGTCATTTAATCCAACTTCCTTGTGTGCCAGGTCTTTAGAGTATACAAACTATTTCAGATTCTTCCATCCGCCTTGCACTGCCTTTCCTTCACTGCCTCAGTAACACCCATGAGCTATTTTAATATGGCCTAAAATATCATCTGGGCCCCCTTGGTTCCTGAGGCAACAGCTAGCAATTTCTTTCCATTTTAGAAAACTTCCCACTGTTCTGGGTTTCTGACCTTCAACATAAAAGTAATTTCCTAAGACTTCCATCAGCATAGTAAAAGCGCACCTCACATTCCTCAATGGATATTAGCCCTATACAACATCCTTGTGAGGGAGGGAAGAGTTACCGCATTTTACAAATGGGAAACTGAGGCATATGACCAATTAATTAACTTGGCCAAGGTCACCGCAGAAGCCAGGAATTGAATCCAGGTCTCCTAAGGCCTAAGTCAGTGTACTAGCCACTAGGATGTCTTTCTTCTGCTCTGATACTCCAATGTCTCTAACTTAAAGTGGCTCTTATCAAAAGATCTCAGGATTTACAGACTCATAAATTTGTCATATCCAGAAATTAATTTGCCCTATTATTACACTGGTCACCTTTTGGTAACATTTTAAAATAGATGATTCAGGATTTTTTTTAAAGTTGATACAGCCAAGGCTCTAGGCTGATCCATTTTCATTTCTCCAGCAGGAAATGTATGTAGCTCAGCACAGAGGTACGGCCTGCATCATTTATTATTCAGATAGTCTCGTATTGGTTCAGTTGGTGATACAATATAAAGTTTGCTTAGCAGTTAAGGAGCTGGATTCCAAAAAGGTAAGATGGAGACACAAGGGGAAAATCACCCTGTTGTACTAACAGTGTGACACACAGGAATAGTGGCAAGAGTGTAGTGTTTCTTTCCTGTCACATGACACTGGTTAGAATTACAAATGGTTGTTATAGCTCTGTCACATGGCAGAGATCAGCACCTACTAACCTACTAGGGGATACTATTATACTTGCTATCAGACATGCAAGGTGACAGGAAAGACCTCTTGAACCAGATGGGTAAATCCTATTTACCTTACCAATGGTAGGAGCTACTTGGAATCATGGGAGACTGAAAACAGGGAGAGCATTGCTGGAAACAGATAAATATACTGAGATAAGAGAAATATCAACAAAGAGTTTAACTGTTAAAAGTTTCCCATGGAGGTCCTGCTCCTGAACTCCTCCTATTGCCTTCAATAGGAGTTTTGCCAAGGTTAAGCAATACAGGATCGGATTCTTGACATTCCTCACTGAAAATACATTTAAAAAAAAATCTCTAATCTACTTTGCATGCTTGCAGACTCCCCATTCATCACAGCTTGGAAACTATCCCCGGCTTACCTTCCTTTGGCATTCTCAAGAGTACCAAAACAGTTGATGGCTAAATGCCGTGCACAATATCAGTACCATGATCAGGTGCTACAAGTTGTAATATTGCACCACGTGTCAGGCTGGCCTGTCCCAACCCAGGAGATGTGGAAGGAGCAGCTCACTCCTCGTTAGCAAATTTATATAAGGCTGATATTTCCTCCACCCCGACCTTCCAAATAGCTAAATCAATTCAGTGACCTATTCAGGGCCGCAAAAGATTTAGTTGCTTTCAAGTCATTCATGGTTTGGACCTGGCCCACACGTATCTAGACAATCTGGATGAGGTATGTATTGAAGTGGATTCTTTTTGTGGGGAAGAGTAGAATTAAAGCTGGGGTACAAATTGATTAAGGTAAAAAATTTCCACTGATTTTGGATGCCCCATTTGAGACACATAGGACCTGATTTATTAGAGTTCATAGCATTATATAGCATTTTATATGTTCCAGGCACAGCTCCCACTGACTTCAGCCACTCAGCACTCCTGCAAATCAGACCCCAGTGTCTCAAGCCAGGCATCTAGAAAATGAGGAACATACAAATCCCTGACGCAAAAGGACGTTAGAGCCGTTCAAAGAAAAGGTACCTAAAAAAATGTTAGCATGGGCAAAACAATTTTTCCCTACCCTGTTTTCAGAAATGGCAGGACCATTTTGACTAACATTTTCCAAAACAATTCCACCTGAGGCAGACACCTGGCACAGAAAATTTGGCCCAAATGGTTAAAGTTTGGCAAAGTTATTATAACCAACTGAAAAGTGGATCTTATCAAGGGGAAGAGTCAAGCAACTTTAATGCTGCTAGCCCTGCCTCTAATAATAATTCTTTTTTGATGGGCAAGTTGTTCCAACTAAAAATCTGGGGGAAATGAAATCTGAAGCCACTGTCCATATAATATGATTACAGAAAGGTAAGCAGCAGCTAGGTTTATTCAACTCACTGAACAAATGTGATATTAAGTGAGTCTCACAGAAAATATCCTTAGATATTAAACAAAGCCTGCTTTTTTAGACCGATGTGATTTAATGAAATTCATGCACCAATAGTTTTTTTTACATATATATAAATTAAATAACAGCATCTCAAAACACAAGATGATAGCAAATGGATTAGCTTTCCAAGTGTACAGGGATGTTATATTTGTCTACCCAAAGCAATAACTAAAAGCAAGGCGGTCATTAGGACCAGTGATGCTATACAGAGTTGCAAACATATTCTCATATTCATACAGATAGGGGATGCAAGAATTTAGCAGCCAGGTGCTGATATGAGTTCATGTTATTACTGTTGTCATTAAGAGTTACACACTTCACAAAGAAATTAGCCCCAGTGTTGGCAATTTGCCATTATGTGCAGTCTATTCAAAATAAAATATCTGACTTGGAAAATATTGAAACATATAATAAGCAAATTAATAAATGTTATAAATACAAAAATTAGTATGACTTATTGACCAGATTTAATGCCTCCTATTAACATCAGGATTCTATTTACACTGGCATTTATTATTTGTATTTCAGTAACACCTAGAGACACCAAACAAGATTAAGGCTTCATTGTACAGGACGCTTAATAAACATATAGTTCTTGCCCTAAAGAACTTAAAATGTAAGTAGGGAAGACAGGCAAAAAGTGGGAGAAAGGAAGTATTATTGTTAGAGTATTGTTGATCAAAACTTACAATTTCCTTTATTTTGTTTTGTTCTGTCTGAATCAGAATGAAAAGTTGATATTTCCCCCTGAACAAAATTTCCAACAAAAATTGGCTTCAGGTCAATGAAAATGCTTCCATTTTGACTTTTTAAAAACCATTATATATTATTCTAGAACATTAATAGAAAATAAAATTTCAAAATTAAAAGTCTATTCAGAATAAAAAAAATCAAAACATTCTAATCCAATAAGGTTAAAACAGATCAAGACAATTTGTTTCAGTTTTTTTCTAAACAACATTTCATCAAAACTGACACATTCACACAGAACATTTAAACAAATTAATGATGTCTTTGTGGAGAAATGTTCCATTGGAAAATTTTGATCAGCTCTAATTATTATTAAGATGAGGGAACCTAAATCCTCAAAACCTTCTAGTGGTGCAGATGTGACGCGTCTAGAACTCAGTATTAATTAAATTAAGGCATGGAGTCCAAATCTGTGCTTCGTGAATTTATTAATTGATTGATTCCATTGAAAGATGCACCCAGATCCCAAGTTCAGGTCTAAAGTTCCTCAAAGTCCAGAGTTGATCAGATCAGGGGTTTTATTTTGGTGGGGCAGGTTTTTTGAGAAGAAGGGATATTAAAAAAATGCCCTTTACTCTCCCTCAGTTCTGGGCTATCTGGTTGCTGGATGCTGAAACATGGGGAACAGAGGCACAAAGATTAAATAATTTTCCTAAAGTTAAACAGGGAGTTTATAAGTTTAGTTGTATCTTGGTTGGCACCCAGGATACGAGAGAGATAAAGTGGGTGAGGCAATATATTCTACTGATCTCACAAAACAGGGTGAATGGGCAACAAAATGGCAGATGAAATTCTATGTTGATAAATGCAAAGTAATGCATATAGGAAATGCGGTTCCAACAATTCAAACAAAATGATGGGATCTAAATTATCTGTTACTACTCAAGAAAGAGATCTTGCAGTCATCGTCGAGAGCTCTCTGAAAGCATCTGCTCAGTGTGGAGTGGTAGTCAAAAAAGCTAACAGAATATTAGGAACAATTAAGAAAGGCATAGATAAGAAGACAATAAATCCATGGGATGCTCACACCTTGAATATTGCATGAATTCTGTCCCCCCATCTGAAAAAAGATATATTAGAATAGAAAAAAGTACAGAGAAGGACAACACAAATGATTAGGGGTATGGAACAGCTTCCATAAGAGGAGAGATTAAAAAGACTGCACTTGTTTAGCTTGGAAAAGAGATGTCAAAGGTGGGTATGATAGAGGTCTATAAAATCATGAACGGTGTGACGAAAATGAATAAGGCAGTGTTATTTACCCCTTCACATAACACAAAAACCAGGGGCCAACCAATGAAATGAATAGGCAACAGGTTTAAAATAAACAAAAGAAAGTCCTTCACACAGTGTAAGTCAACCTGTGGAATTCATTGCCAGGGGATGTTATGAAGGCTGAAAGTATAACTGGGTTTAAAAAAGAATTAGATATGTTTATGAAGGATAGAGCCAAGATGGTCAGGGACATAACTCCATTGCTCCGGGTGTCCCTAAACCTCTGACTGCCGGATGCTGGGACTGGATGAGAGGGGATGGATCACTCAATAATTGCCCTGTTCTGTTAATTCCCTTTGAAGCATCTGGTATTAGCCACTGTCAGAAGACAGGATACTGAGCTACATGGACCATTGGTCTGATCCAGTATGGCTGTTCTTATGTTCTCCTACAGGGAGTTTATAACAGAGCTAGGAACAGAATCCAGCTCTCCTGAGTACCAGTCCAGTGACTTAACCCCAAGAGTATCTGTCCTCTTCATGGCTGAAGTTCAGCATAGTACTTAAGCACATGCCTAACTTTAAGAACATGACAAAGGATCAGATTTTAGAAATGTTACAGAGGGAACAGCAGGAAGGCTTGGCAGTCAGGGCAGAATGGGAAGAGGAGTCAAAACAACCCAAATGTTTCTATCTTAAGAAATGGGCAGCAGAGTGGAGCATTCAGTGGTAATCCAGAAAAGTGGAGAGGACAATGTAAGGGTATGTCTATACTTACCTGCTGGTTTGGCGGCAAGCAATCGATCTTCTGGGATCGATTTATCGCGTCTTGTCTAGACGCGATAAATCGATCCCGGAAGTACTCGCCGTCGACGCCGGTAATCCTGCTCCGCAAGAGGAGTAGGCGGAGTCGACGGGGGAGCCTGCCTGCCGCGTGTGGACCCGCGGTAAGCACCTTTAAGTTATTCACATAGCTGAAGTTGCGTATCTTAGTTCAAACTGGGGGCTTAGTGTGGACTGGCCCTAAGAGGAAAGCTGAGTAGCTCAGTTTTTGCCATGGATAGTTTAAGAGAATAATGGTGATATCAGAGATCCAGGAAGGGAAGTAAGCCTGCTAGGAAGGGAGAGGTCAGGGAAACCATTCAGACATCATTGCTGATCCAGGATCAAGCCCACAAAAGAAGAGTGCTTTCATCTTTTAGCAGTGACATTCACTCACCTTTCGCTTACACACAATTTTCTTTTGGCCCGTATGCTTGAGGAGATTCTGCTATGATCTATTATGTGATGAGCTTTGCAGTAAGCTGGGGCTACAACTCTTGGTCCTGCTTTCACTGACAAATTCCAACACCAGAGCAATTTCTTTAAGTGCCACCTGTCCCTGGTCCCTGTAATGGGCTCCAGTAATTACAGCTGACGTTGCACTCATGATTCAATTTTGAAACGTTAAAAAGGACAAAATAATGCCTGGAGGATGGAATTTAAGTTTATCAAAGGGTATGTTGTGTTAATGGGATTTTTCTTCCCCTAACTCTTAAGCCCTGCTGCAGTTAATTAAAAGAAAAGCTGGCCACACTTTAATGGGAGCATTCGGATCCAGCCTGGAATAATTTTGGATTAAAAACTCACATTTTACAAGTTCTTTTTCAGCACTCAGATTCTTGGTTGCCAAAGGAAACATAACATAGAAGTTGCAAGAAAGGAAGTCATCAAGACTGTAAAATTATTTTCATGCCCGCTCCAGAAGGGAGAGGCTGGAGATAGGATGCTGTACATCAGCAGGCGGGGCGTAAACAAAGGAAGGGAGCTCCAGAGCAGAAGTCTTAGGCCTTTTCAACCCAAGCAATGCCACACAATCCACTAATCATTGGATCCCAAAGGCTAACGGCTGACCCAGTGGTCACAGAGTCAGTTGTAGAGGAGGCAGGAGCTATTTCAGATGACCTGCAAAACCTAGGCTTGTTCAGCATGCGGCCAATGTGTCCGGTGTAATTAACAACATGCCACAAGAAAGTTCCACATTGCTCTGTACATTTAAATACTCTGGGGTTGAGTCTCCCATCACCGGTGTAAATCAGGGGTAACTCCACTGATGTCAATGGACTTTCACTGGCGTAAGCAAGCAAAGAATCAGGCCCACAATCTTTCCATGCAAGGACCAGATTCTCTCCTCCAGTCCTCAGTGGAGATGAGAAATCTGCCGTGCGGTTCAGAGAGAATTATTTTGTAATGAGAAAATAAACATGAAGAACCGTCTGTTTTCCTATAATCCCCAAGAGGGAACAAGTCAGTCTTGGGTTTGCAGGGGGCAGGAGATGCACAACTTCTACTTACCTCAACAAAGCACTTGCAAACCTTGTTACTGCCTGATATTGTACTGCAGCATAGTTGTAGCCATGTTGGTCCCAGGATATTAAGCAGACAAGGTAGGTGAGGGAATATCTTTTATTGGGCCAGGGAAGCTTTCGAGCTGCCATAGTGGGAGTATCTTTCCCAGACCTGAAGAAGAAAGCTGTGTGGCTCAAAAGCTTGTCTCTCTCACCAAAAGAAGTTGGTCCAAAAAAGATATTACCTCACCCCCCCCCCCACGCACTCCCGCTCCCCAGGTCTCTCTGATATTGCACTGGCTTTTACACTTTTTTTCACAGCCATCTTACTGTTTCCCCAACCAGTGAATTAATATCTTGCTATACATACCGACATCCCAACTTCACAGCAACTGCATTAGACTCTTCAGTTTAGCTATAGAAAAAACTTGATCTCGAAATCCGCAAGCCATAGTTAAATGTTTTTCAAGTCATGCTTCACTTGTAGTCCTGTTTTATCCTTTCATATGTTCAGCGTGAGTTTTACAATTTATTTCCTACGCTCCAGTTGTTTCAGCATTTTGTTATTTCCCCCCCACACCCTTTAACCCTCTCTAGGTTATATTTTCAAGGAGGAGTTCCTGTAAGTTCATCCATTGCTGCTCTGAAGGCAGTGGCTGAGATGCAAGGGGGTTTGTAGGCAGTGGGGCAGATTGATACATTGGGGTTGTTTTCCATTAGTGCCTTTTAATTTAAACCCAGGAGGTTTGTTAACAACTTTAGGAAACCAAAGAAAGAAACATTGGGCTGTGTCAAGAAGCGCATTGTGATGGATATAATCCTAACAAGGAAACATGGCATGGTGGGACAGTTACACAACATCATTAGCTGAAGAGGTGACCGACCGTGGAAAATGGTACTACTGTGTGAACCCTGATGTATTTGCTTTGCATAGGATGTATGAACCAAACCTAGCATATTTCTGACCTCAGAACATGACATGGGACCAAATCCAGGTAATTCACAGAGGGGTTGAGTTCACAGAGGGCCCGATTCTGATCTCACAGCAGTTTTATGTCAATGTAAATCTAGGACATCAATACTCATTATTGATTCATGCTGGTGTAAGAAAAATCAGAATCAAGCCCATGCCTGAGGGCTCTATAAATAAATAATCATCCAAACCTTCAGCCTCAACCAGGTGCCCCAAACACAGTTCAACTCTGCAACCGTCCCAGGCCTCTCCAACACAGAAACCATCAGACTCATTACAGCCTGAGCAGGCAATGTACAGCCACCACCCCACACCTCCAAACGTTCAGCAGGGTTTTTACAGGAGCATGGTGGTGACCCGAACAGGTATGCAGCAGATGGCAAACGATACCCTCTAGTGTTGCCCGTGGCTTTGCATGATGTATGTATTTGAAGTTCTTTAACAATCACAAGTTGTCTGAAATGCCCTATATTTGTTTTGGTGCCATTGCTAGGGACAATCACTCAAAGGACTGGTCAACAGGAATGGGATTGTTTCCTTCTTGGTTGCTAGTAGTGGTGTCTTTGAGAATCCCCCTGATGTTCAGGAGGCCTGGTGGAGGGAACCACCTGTTCTCCAAGTCAGTGAGGGTTGAGGGTGGATTGAGCACCCCTCTCTGTAGATGTTTAATGCTAATGGTATGAATAGGGTCCCTGGAACAGTAGCCAGGGATGGCAGCAAGGTGGGTAGGCATTCAAAGGGTACCTGGGAGAGGAGAGGATGATGGGCTGTGCAAACAACTCAGATACCATGGTGATGGGCACAGTATAAGATCCTGACTAGAACAGACCTTCCCAGGTCTGCCAAATTTTTGTGGACTGGGGCTAACATTTGAGTTGGGAACAGCACTCTGATCCCTGATGGATTTCATTTGGAGTTCAGCTCTATGGAAGGATTTCACACAACACTAGAGGGGGAAAAAAAAAGGTCAGTTACTAAATTACACCAACAATGCCAAGAAGCCCATAATAAAATATGTATTACCACTATACAGTCAGCAACAGAGACAGAGGGGCAGGACTTCTGCTGGGGTGCATCAGCATAGCTCCACTGAAGCCAATAGTACTATGCCACTTTACACCAGCTAGAGATCTGGCGGATAATTATAGTTTGTGAAACAATAAACAGCTTACTTCCCTGCCCCCAATACAGAACTGGCATCTTTCAGGACACAGGCCATTGCCACATACGTGTTAGCGACTCTGCAATTGTTTCTCCTGGCTGCTTTCACGTCTGTCTTAACAAAGCTTCATCTGAAGCTGTATCTGTTCTTCAGAACTTTTCTCTGTTCAGCAAGTTCTAAGGGTGTTTTGTGAGGCAGTGGAACTGGCCTTGACTAGTGATAAGAACAGGGAGAATCCTGGAGCATTTCTGTAAGAGAATATTAGATTTATCAGAACAGAAAATTATTAAAAGAGAAAGGTCCATTTAAGGTCACCAGCACAAAGTCCAAGGGTAAACGCTCCATGTGAGCAAGTACTTTGCCCTCGAGCCCCCTGTGGAAAGATTCATTCAGTCCCTGTGCGAGATTCTTTGAGTAGTGTTCGTCCATAGCTACAATGACTTATCAAAGGAAAATCGGGTTTTCTGTTTTGTGTCAGACAGGTCTGACACACAGCCAGTAATCGTTATGCTGGTCTGTTTAGAATTTTAACCAGAACCATTTTTCCGCCCTTGGTAATCAGAAGCAATTCATTCTCTGTACACGGTGAAATACCTACAGGGCTTCTCTTAATTAGTGTTTGAAGTCTGGAAAATGCCATGTGGTGGTTTTGTGATTCTGTAACTGCTAAGTCCCAATGACTAAAAGCGGATACAACTCACTTAGAAGACAAAACTGCATTTGACCTTTTAGCCCTAGCATGGAAGACAAGCTTTCATTTCAACTCATCCTTTGCTGGCTACAGTCCATTTATTAGCTCATGAAGGCCCAATTTTTTTTAAGTGACCCAAAATTTTGGGTGCCTTGTTTTCTTAAGTGTCTCAAACTGGGTACCCAACTCTGGAGTCACCCAATGTAACCAGCAATCCAGACTTGAATGTTTTCTGTAGTATTATCACAAGGTGTAGCAGACACAGGTAGAGCTGACTGGGAGTTTTCCATCAGAATGATTTTTTTGACAGAAAATGAAGTTTCTGCACATTTGAATTTTTCCATGGTAAAATTTCAGTTTTGCCAAAATCTGATTTTTCTTCAGGAAAACTGAAACAAAACATTTCACGTTGGGCCAGGTTGTCACAAATTGAAATATTTTGGTTTGTTGAACTGACCTGAACCATTTAGTTTCTAGTCAGTTCAATATTAAACTGCATTTTCCCGATCATGGAGCATTGCTTCATGGCAGTCATAGTTTAGAGTCCTGATGACCCCATGCTTTCCGATTGGCAGAGCTCCTTAGCCAGACTACATCTCCCACGATGCAATGCATCCCCCCGACTCTGCAGCATGGTGCATCATGGGAGTCACATGGTTGCAAATGCATAATGGGAGATGTATTCCAGTCAGGATGCCTGGCCCATAGGGGAGAAAGCGGGCAAAGGATCCTAATTACAACTCACATGAGGCAATACACCACAACAGGGAAATGCAGTTTAATATTGAACCGACTCAAGACTAAACTGTTTGGGTCAGTTCAACAAACCAAATATTTCAATTAAAAAATACTGAAATGTTTTGTTTTGATGAAAATGCCAAAACAAAAGGTTCAATCATTTCCAAATCAAAAAAATTTCAGAATATTTCGTTCTGTGACAATTGATATTTCATCTTTTCATCCCAATTTGGGACAAAAACAAATATGGAAATTCCTATTTTCACTCGGCTCTAGACACAGGACAGTGTAATAGTGATTTCTGGAGTGACCTTTATATAGCTTGCTAAGCATGAACATGAAACATCTAATGTTTTCGCTAGTTCTCTAGCAACCTAACTCCTCCCATTGTGCCTAGAGTCATGACTTGGGCTGGTTAAAAGTTTTCCATCCAGACCAGTTTTGAATGGAAAATTGGGTTTTTTTGACTAACCAAAACACTTCGCTTAAAACTGAAGAACAGTTCAGAAAAGCCCAGGAATAGTCTTAATACCTTATCAACCCTCCAGTAAGAGCATTTTGATTTTACAAGAACTCAGCGTTACTCAGTTGAATTCACCCTACAGGGCAGATGGAACTTTAAGGTCCTATGGCTATAAATATTAGCTACAGTAAAAAATGGATACAGAAATAAAAGATCCTGGCAAACACTTTAATTTACATCAATTTAATTCAAATTTGAATTATGTTCCCCTCAGTTCCTTGCATTCCATTTTGCCAAGGACAATGGCACCTTTACTTCTGTCTGAAATTATCTTTTTGTCATAGCCTTATTTGTAATAGAAGAAGAGAAAACAAAAGCAATTTAATTTGAAACAATTAAAGGGGAGACATCCAAACGGCACTAATGTTCCCAACTCCCTTTGAAAGTCAATAGGAGTTAGAACAGTTGGGCACTCATCGTGTCTTTAAAAAATCTCCCCCTACATTAAGAAAGAATTCTGCCAAGCAGCTGTTTGTGAAATTCACACCGACTGATTAACTTCCTTCCCTGAACTGGCATTAATCAAAAGACATCAGGAAGTCCAGTCACTCCCATTGGTGACATGGAAAATGCCCAAGGCCTATTTTCTTTCATCAAGTTTATTTTGTTTTGACAGTTCTATCCAAAAGAGATCATTTTCTCTACTGCTGTAAATCAGTTTGTGCCACAGCAGATACTGGCGCTGTACAGTGCTGCAACTTGCTACGCTCAGGGGTGTGAAAACGCACCCCCCCCCGAGCGCAGCGCTGTAAAGCGCCAGTGTAATCAGCACCTGCAGCGCTGCACGCTCGCTCGCAGCGCTGCAAACTATTCCCCTCGGAGAAGTGGAGTACTTGCAGCGCTGCGAGAGAGCTCTTGCAGCGCTAGGGTGACCAGATGTCCCGATTTTATAGGGACAGTCCCGATTTTTGGGTCTTTTTCTTATCTAGGCTCCTATTACCCCCCACCCCCTGTCCCGATTTGTCACACTTGCTGTCTGGTCACCCTACGCAGCGCTGGTGGTGTGACTACACTCGCGCTTCACAGCACTGCCACGGCAGCGCTGTTAATCCCCAAGTGTAGCCAAGGCCTTATACAGTTATATTACATAGGCAGGATATTTAAGCTCTGACAGTATATTCTTAATGGGCCTTTCGTACCATTTGTAAAGATGCAACTATATTTAAATATTATAGATATGCTTTATTGTGGGTTCAACTGCACCCACAGCAATCATGAAACCAAAGGTACCAAACTTATGGGGTGCTGCAGCTAGGGTGACCAGACAGCAAGTGTGAAAAATCGGGACGGAGGTGGGGGGTTATAGGAGCCTATATAAGAAAAAGCCCCAAATATCGGGACTGTCCCTACAAAATCGGGATATCTGGTCACCCTAGCTGCAACCCCCCCACACCAGGTCACAAAGCTTAGAGCAGGGAGCTGAGCCCAGGCCCACAGGACAGGAGACGCTTCTACAGGGTGAGTAGGGGGTGGGCTTGATCCGCAAAGCCCTACCCCCACTCACATACTGGGCTGGCATTAGGTTGCAGTATGTGAGTGGAGGGTGCTGCTGCAGCTATTTATTGCATTATTATGCAACATTATGCATCATAATTTTGTTATTACTAGTAGAGTACCACAGACGTATCATGAGACTGTTTGTTGAAATAATAAATGACAAGTAACCCTGCTCTCTTTGTATTTATTGTGTGTTTTGTGTCATACAGCGATTACACTAGAGCTTAGTACCGTGCACCCATTGAATCGGGAAACTACCTCTGCCCCTGCATGCATCACTGTACGTAGCCATTCATGTGAATAAGCCATGAATGTTTATGGCTTTTGGCCACCACAGCTGCTTCCATATCCTCTAAAACAATGCATCTGACTGATAGAACTGGACAGAAACCAGATTCTAATATCCCAGTATTGACAATACCATACATTCAAAAGCCATGAGTTAAGCCCCTCAAATATTGCGGGAGTCATGATAGTATCATAAATGTGGTCAACACTCTTCCTTACTCGTATGGAGTTGCCCCTTATTCCCTAACTAATCCTATCGGGGGGGGGGAAGGGAGGTGCGACTAGCAATGCACAACAAAATGCTGTGCTATAACACCCCCCTGTGGACATTGCAAGTGCAAACTAAAAGGTCCCTTGTTCACATTAGTGTAGTCCTGTTTGAAGAGGATTACAGGAATGCAAACTAAGAACCTTTGAGTTTGCACCCATGGCATCCACACAGAGAGTTACAGCACAGCCCTTTGATGTGCACTGCAACCCCCTCATCCAAACTGTGGCACAGGGTAGGAATAGCCTCAGGTACCATAGGGAGAGTCAAGTTAACAGAATCTAGCCCCCATTTTGTTTTCTTTCCGATCGATTCAACAGCAGAAGGTGTCCAACTGAAATCTTTTCAATTTCCCATCTCACAAACATTCTTTTTTCATGTCTTTCCAATTCTGATATTTTTCTCCCCACCACCAACCCCTTCACTTTCTTTTCAGTCTTCATCTCTGTAGGTTCTGCAGAAGTTGGGCAATACTTGTATCCAGGGCCGGCTCCAGGCACCAGCTTGGCAAGCAAGTGCTTGGGGCGGCCATTCCGGAGAGGGGCGGCAGGTCCAGCGAAGGACCTCCCGCCGAATTGCTGCCGCAGATTGCGATCGCGGCTTTTTTTTTTTTTTTTTTTGGCTGCTTGGGGCAGCCAAAACCATGGAGCCGGCCCTGCTTGTATCCCTCAGTATGCACTTGACTATACTACAGCTTAGGGCTCGTCGGCATGGGGAGTTAAGATGACTAAACTAAAGGTGCAAAGTTAATGTGCATGCTTTTAAGAGCATTATCCCCCATGTGGATGCTCTCATTCAGAAGTCAATTGGTCTTAGTTCACCGTAGTACACCAGTTAAGTCTCCTGAATGTCCCTGTGTAGACAAGCTCTTACTGTGTAAGTGTGTAAAAGAAGTTTTACTTTGTTCTCTGTTCTTTATTGCACTGACAAATAACCTATGACAACATGTAGGGAGATGATATTGTAAGGTGAGAGGAATGTTTCCATTGGTTTTGATCATTATGGGATTACACCTAGAGTTATGTTATGAGTTTCTGGTTTAAGTAACCAAACAAAATTTAGTTGAAATCAGAGATTCTCCCAGGTTTTGTTTTACAAACAGATGGAACCACAAAATCCGCATGATTTTAAACACAAAACTGTATATCAGAACATGATCTTTTACCTGAAATGTTTGATCGAAGCATGCATGACCTTTAAAAAAGTATATCTTTTGAAAAACAGCTGACATTTTGAATTGATAACAAACTCCAAAACCAGAGAAGCTTTGCTTTGTTTCAGGTTTCACTGCCAACAACATTCCACAGAGATCTAAATAAATACCCTTCAACGTAACCTTTTCTAACTTGGCAATATAAAGGGTTTGTTCTGAAGTCCATTGAAACTGATACTGGGGTTAAATATTGCAAAGAGCCAGCAAGGCATAAAATGAGGTCCCTGGAGTTGTTTTGATTAATACCGATCACTCAGGCTTGAGATTCCGGGGTCTCTAGTTACCATGCCATTTATACCAGAGCCATGCACTAGAGATTTGGACAAGCTTCTGTAAGAATCTCTGCACTAAACTGTGTGATAGGAGACAGAGTCACTAACTTCTCAAGAGCGACAGAATGTATTTGTAATGCTCCTCGAATGCTCACCAATATCACCTACTATCTGCACCTCCCCACGTGTGTACCACTATTATCTTCTATACGAGATATAGCTATGAATTGTCTTAAAGGCATTCTAAAAACACAGAACTAAATTCAGCCCGCATTGAGTCACAGCCTTTGACACATTGCGATGCAAGCCCACATACGTTGCAAAATAAATAAATAAATAACGCTATTTGCTTACACTGAGAACGCATCTGATTCTGTTACAATTCAGTAGCATCTTACTACAATAGTAGTGCCATTGAAATCAGTGGGCCTCCTGGAAGGGTAAGATACTAAATCTGTCCCAGCAGAGGGACGGAGGCAGCCTATGTTGTTCTGAAATCCCACGTAAGGCCTCAAAAGAAGGAATAAAGGGGGACTGCCGTGGGCACAGGCATTGTGCTAGCTGGCTGCAATTGAGGTGGGGGGAATTTCATCGAATGTGTCTAAGGATGGCAGGATGCAATCCAATTTAAGGAAGAATCTCCAGTACAATTTGAGCCAGTCAATATGGCTATTAAGGATGGGAAAGTTCATTTTGCGGCATTCTAAAGCTACCTGAACACCTGAGGTTTCAGCCTCAACAGCAGATGGTAATTATGCAGCTGAACTTCAGATGCCTCTTTCTGCCCGTCCGTCTTTCCAGTTCAAAACACTCTTCTCCCATCTGCCACCACCAACCCCTTCACTCTCCTCTCAACCTTCCCAGCTTTGCCCCGGCTTCTGCAGGTCGTGTGTAGTCCCGGAAGTCTGCGCCCTGTACTATAACCAATCACGTTTGCCGCCAGTATTTCTTAACCAGTAGGTTATGAATACCAAGCTGATCGGGAGGGGCGGGGTCAAGAGGCACTGAAATATGTATTACATGGCAAAGCAAAGAAAATCTCACTTCCCTATTCACCGCATACCTTATCATTCAACGTCAACCTCTAGAAATGCACACACGTTATTTATCATGGTTAGCATTTGTTACTCTTACAGGAAACAAAAGGGGCAGGACTTCAAATAAGGAGTCGTCCACCCAAAGAGGTTGAAAAAACACTAACCTATATGCAAAGGCTGCATAAAAACTTTTCTTTTGCATCATATCCTATGTTGCATTGACAAACATAACAATGGCCATACTGGGTCAGACCAAAGGTCCTGTCTTCCAACAGTGGCCAATGCCAGGTGCCCCAGAGGGAATGAACAGAACACGTAATCACCAAGTAATCCATCCCCTGTCACTCATTCCCAGCTTCTGGCAAACAGAGGCTAGGGACACCATCCCTGCCCATCCTGGCTAATAGCCTGTGATAAATGAACGTGGGGTAGCTCCCTTTTATGGACACCCAGCCAGCCAGGTAGCAATAAAGTCTCTCTTGGGCGTCGTTCTCTGCTTGCTTTACCTGTAAAGGGTTAAAAAAGTCCCCCAGGTAAAGGAAAGGGAGTGGGCACCTGACCAAAAGAGCCAATGGGAAGGCTATAACTTTTTAAAATGGGGGAAAACTTCCCCTTTATCTTTGCTGTTGTTCTCCAGGAAAGAGGGGGACAGGAAGCAGTTATGCTATGAGACGCTTTAAGCCAGGTATGATCATAGATCATCAGATCATACCTAGAACTACTTATTTGGAACTCCCAAATGTGTCAGTAGATCAGGAATGTTTAGAAAGATGCGATTAGGTATTTCTGTTTATTTCTTACGGCTAGTGGACTCCTCTGTTCTAACCCCAGATGCTTTTGTTTGCTTGTAACCTTTAAGCTGAACCCCCAAGAAAGCTATTTTGGGTGCTTAATTTTTGGAGTTGCTCTTTTAAAATCTAGCAAAAGCCTAAGTTCCAGATGTATTTTCTTTCTTTTTGTTTTTAATAAAATTTATCGTTTTTGGTGCCTAAGAGGTTTGTGCATATGTTGTTTAATTAGCTGGTGGCAACAGCTAATTTCCTGTTTTCTTTCTCAGCTCTTCCCTGAGCTGAGGGGGTGAAAGGGCTTGAGGGTACCCCACAGGAAGGAATTCTCAAGTGCGCCTTCCTGGGTTCTAAAAAAAGGGGGTTTTGCATTTGGGTGGTAGCAGCATTTACCAAGCGAAGGTCAGAAGAAAAGTTGTAACCTTGGGAGTTTAATACAAGCCTGGGGTGGCAAGTATTAAATTTTTTGAATCCTTGCAGGCCCCCACCTTCTGTACTGTGCCAGAGTGGGGAATCAGCCTTGACATAGTCATTGATGGACCTATCCTCCATGAATTGATCTAGTTCTTTTTTGAACCCTGTTATAGTCTTGGCCTTAACAACATCCTTTGGCAAGGAGTTCCACAGGTTGACTGTGCAGTGTGTGTTTATTTTAAACCTGCTGCCTATTAATTTGAATACAAAGGTAAATGATACAAGGGAAGCAGATATTGTCAGGCGTGGGGGAAGGATGTTTTAAGACATAAAGATGATCTTGGCCTCAGGTGTGTCTTTCAGAGTCTCCACTCTGGCTTTGGGGATTGAGCCACTTCGGAAAGGAAGCAACCTCCACTTGCCAATGGCCGAATGAGGAAGAATCACAAAGAGCGAACACTTAGGGAGTTCCTCAAACCCTATACCGAAGAGGAAAAATAAACATACCAGAGCTTTGGGCCTGAATCTTTTAGTTTCTACCCAGATCTCTCACATCTCTACATTTATTCTAACTGGTTTGTCAAGGCAGCTCCCCTGTGTTTCACTTGGAGAAGCCGATCATCTTCTTGATTCCACTGGATAAAAAGCGGGTGCTTTTGAAAAAGAAGTTTGTTTAAAAATAACAGAAAGCAGTGTGTTTGTATGCACTTGCACAGCACTCATTATCTGAAAATGAGGCAGGAGGAGAAGAAAAGGAAAATATGAAAAAGGTGCTATTTTTTTTTAAGTAGGACATTCTTTTCTCTTTTGAATCTATTTGTATAGCCTTGAGGGAAGCAAATAAGTGCTGAAAAGGGATTATTATAGAAACTAAAGTACAGTACTTTAGCATAGCACTCTAAAATAGAGTGGTGCTAAAAACAATGGCTTGCTTTCAAAATCGTTGAGTGATTAGAACCAAAAATCTCTCTCTCGCTCTCTCTCTCTGTGGCAATTTTCTTTTTGAAAAAGAAAAAGGGGATTTGAAGCAAGTTTGCCACAAAGCTGTAAGGAATTGCCTCCTCCCCCGTCCCACCAAAGGAAAAGTTTGTAAAATGATCTGATAGATTTTATGGGCCAAACCCAGAGCCTGCAGATTGGTTTCACTCTATGACTTTGATAGAGCTATGCTGATTTAAGCCAGTTAAGGATCTGGCATTCTGTGTTTTATCTTCCTTTCCTCCCATCATACTCTTTTTCTTCCTTCTTCTCTGATTTTAGCTAAATTGTACAGATAGATTCGGGCAATATTTCGACGGGGAGAGCTTCCTTTGCAGGTGCAATGTGCACCTCAAATTTAATTGTTAGTGCAATTGTTAAATTGAGTAGTTGCAATGCCAAACCACTGATTACAGCACGCCAAGCAGTTAGGTGTAAATACTTAGATTTCTTTCCTGCAATTTAGTCTATAGGTACAATTATCTGGGAGAAAATTTTGCAAGAAGAAGGTGTAAATCCCTCTGAAAATATACCTCTTGGATCAACTGATTGCCACACAACAACAGGGGCAGAAAGGCTGAGGTGTTACTGTTGTTTTCTGCACTGTAGATCCCTAACATTGATCTCATCATATCTATTGGCCCAGTGATGGAATGTCTTTTAAAAAATTCTTCTAAATCCTCTCCTGGCACAACAAATTTAGGATGCAACATCTCAGTATCAATAGTGCTTAAGAAAATCATTCTGGCCCTGATTTACGAATCACTTAAACTCGTGCTTAATTTTAAGCAGATGGTCAAGTCTCACTAAATTCAGTGGGAGTTGGGCCCTAATTTAGGACAGCATCCATCCTTAGGACAGTACTTAAACAGAGTGTTGCCAACTCTCATGATTTTGTCATGAGTCATATGATAATAACCATTGTTTACCTTAATGCCCCAGCTCCTGGAGTCAAGTGGATATGTGATTATTTCAGCCTTCATTCTTTAAAAAAAAATAAGTTTCTAGCCTTCATTGCTGTGGAGAAAACATCAAAATGTGACCCCAGTGAACCAAAAGCAGAAGGCATATAAAAAAGAACACCAAATCAATTTTTTTAACATAATTTCATGATTTTAAAGCCAATCAAGATTTTTGGTGAGCCTGACTCATTATTTTTGAACATTTGGGTTTGGCAAGACTGTGAACATATGGTTGACTTCAAGCATATGCGTAAGTGCTGTCCTGAATAGGGCCCTCTAGCCTGAAAAAATAAACAAAAAAAAACAACCCAAAACCCAAAGTTCAATCCTGAAGCTGTTAGCTCTTTTCCTTTTTAATCTTCCTTGTTTTCTCATTAACTTATTTTTGCTGTTTCCCTGCAGCACTTTCCTATTCATGTGGATCCCAGTGCTGGATATGAACAAGTTACCTTTAAATTAGGTGCAGAGAGCTGTTTGTCAGTGAAACACCGTCAGCTTTATGTAGGTCATACGGACTATTAACATCTATAAAAAACAATTCTAAGGCCAGAATGTCATTTAAGAGCCCTGTTCAATTAACATTCGCTTTCCATATCTTAGTCATGAAGTATCTGCAGAGCATTCTGTTCTCAGAAAGGCTATTATGATCCTGAACAAAAGTTGTGCATGACCAGTGTTGTAAAGCCCAAATTGAAGGGATTGGTGGCTTGAACTATAGTAATGGTGGATTCTCTGTAACTTGAAGTCTTTAAATCAAGATTTGAGAACTTCAGTAACTTGGCCAGAGGCTATGGGCCTACTACCGGAATGGGTGGGCGAGGTGCAATGGCACGTGGTCAGACTAGGTGATTATGCCGATCCCTTCTGCCCTTAGAGAGCACATCTACACTGGAATAAAAGACCCGCGGCATGGCCACAGTTGGCCCAGGTCAGCTGACTCGGGCACATAGGGCTTGGGCTGTGGGGCTAAAAATTGTTGTGTAGACATTCAGGCTCCCCCCCAGCAATTTTACAGCCCAAGTCCCATGAGCCCAAGCCAGCAGACCCAGGTCAGCTGCAGCTATTTATTTGCTCTGTAGATGTACCGAGAGTCCATGAAGATCATCCAACACTCTTGTGCATTTAGGAGCCTTCAGTAAACCTCATAATTCCCAGCAAAGGACGATTCCCCTCTCCGCCCAGGAACCACACCAGTAATGTCAATCTGAGCGTATGCAGCCTTCCCGGAAGCCACGTAGGGGCCATGGTGGTGAATGATATAGATGATAGATTGAGATTGCTGTATTATTAGTTATTTGTAATACACTAACACTTAGAAGCCCCAACTAAGACCAGGGCATCATTGTGGTAGGTGCTGTACATACACCTAGTGAAAACAATCCTGACCTCAAAAAGACAGATTTTGAGCTCACACAGCAGTTAATTCTGCTCACTGTTCAACTGAATATTGGTGGAAGAAAATGCATTAGTTAGTACTGCCTCTGGTGATCTTCATCCACAACCAATACTCAGCATCCAAGCGGGAACTCTTTCTCAGGACAATGCAAAGGGGGAGATTTTCAAAGGTGCAAAGAGTGATTATGTGCCTTGAAAGAAGACACTAGGAGGTGGGTACCTAGCGCCTAATATGTACCTTTGAAAAACTCTCCCAAAATCATTATGATCATTTCCCAAACCCTCCCAAAGTGTTATACGGAAGGTGGCTGTACTCAAAATTCAGCAGAACTAGTATTGATACTGACCTGCTATGAAATTGCATTTTCTAGGGGGTTTTTAATTTTAACTTGAATCAAAGTTTTACTATCCCATTTGATGTAGTCCAAGCAAAGTCTTAAGATATTAATAAGACTATAAGTAAATATTTATTAATATAATTTATAATTACATAGCAGCTAGTACCTTTCAGGACTCAACTGGTCATGTCTCAATTGCAAATTAAGTACCTGCACTCATTTGAGACATTTACATCAAAGTGTTACCAAAAATGCAATATTTGACTGTGCTAAAGATTTTTTTTCACCTGAGTTCTCCCCTATTGTTTCACTATACATTTAGCATGGATGCTTTCCACTAACGCAACTGCTTAGCAGCTCAGATCCAGAAGCGTTAGAATCAGTTATCCCACGCCTGTTAGTTTCTTCCATTTCCTGATATGACACTCTTCTACTATTCGCAACACAAAACAAAGCCTTCAAACACTAATTATTTTAAATAATCATCTGGCAATTTTACCAAAGTGTGGTTGCAGAAACAATAGGGTTCGCTCCTGCAGCAGAATCCTTTCTTGTGTCTATTTAAGCCAGAGGGGAAAGTTTACTGAATAAGTGTCAGATGTGCTATACAGACTCCTGGGAACCAGAGGTTTATCTGAACAGGTTCAAATGAACAGCATACAGATTACTGGAGGGAGAGGGGGAGGGGTTGGCTATAGGACAAGACCTTAACAACCAAAATCTTGGTAGGCAGTTCATGAACATAAGGAATCCAAAGATATATTTTGTAAGAGGAGGGGGGCGCCCTCTGCCCCATGTCTTGGCCAAAATCTCTCTCCCCGCATGTGATACACTATGGCAGTTCTATGTTCCAGGGTGGCTCCAGGGTGAATGGATGGGGTTTGTGGAGAATGTTGAGATCCATAGGGATGAGAGAAGTTGTAGAACTGTAATAGATTGCTACTTAATGGCTATGCACGTGCAAATCCTCCTAAATACTTGGGGTTGAAGTTCTCTTCTCCATCCTCATTGAATCGCTCATCTGCAGGACAAATCCCTATTGCATAGTCTGTATTCACTCTGCATGCAGAGCCCCCATTGATACAGGAAGTGCCGCACAGAACCAGACCAGTGGCTATTGTTGGAGACACTGTCACCTGTCTCCCGCAATAGCCAGTACCAGATGCTTCAGGGGAAGGTTCAGTAAACCCTGAAGTAGAAAAGTACCAAGTAACAAGCGCAGGGAGAAAGGCTCCTATTAATCCCAGTCATTTAGCAATTGGAGCTGGTGAAAAGTTGGAATTTCCATTCAGTGGGAAATTCTGAAAATTTGCAGAAACAAAAAGACAAACAAGCAGACAGAGACACAGTTGTAAACTATGGCTGCCCATGTGAGCAAGAACTCAGCTACCAGTTCTGGGGGACATGGATCAACATTCACGTCGCACTCCCCATCAACATCCGGCCCGAGCTGGGGAAGCGAACAATCCAACCAGCGGTCCAAATTCAGTGATGAATCCTGGTCATGTGCCACCTAAGGTACGTTGTGCATGCGCTAAGAAGAAGCTGAGTTTCTGTGGGACTTACAGTAAACAATGTAGACAAAGAAAAGATTATTAGCCCATTTTACAGGTGGGAGGAACAGAGAGACTGAATGACTGGCCCAAGATCACACAAAACATCTGTGGTAGACCTGGAAGCTGACTCTAAATTTTCTAAGTCCCTATCCAGACCATTGCTCCTGCTTAGTCTTTAGAGATAGTTTTCTGCTTAGGTTGGTTTTCCAAAGCTCCTTCATCTTAGCTGTGCCAACATCGAGGAGTGGAACTGTGTCCATCTGACCCTTTGTCTTTTATTCTTTTTTTTTTGTATACAAACTTGTTTGCTTATCTTTCCAGTTCAAACCTGGTCTCTTTGGAGGACTGGCACACTGGAGTGATAAATGTTTAATGCTGAGATAATCCAGTTACCCTGACAAGCAAAAAGTTAAGCAAGGCAAAATGCCTCTGTGCACGAGGACTGCCTTCTGAATAGCAATTAATGAACTTGTACAAGGCTTTTCAGCAATATCACAGTCACCACAAAAGAAGCAGTCGCTGCAGAGATAAGGCGTCTCTTTCTCAGCCAGCACTGTTGATAATTAAGTGACCTTGTCAGAAAGTTTAGATGTTTAGTGATTCAGCTAGGAATATTTGGCTAGAAAAAGGGTGGGTGGGAAATAAAATTGCCTTCATAACTACTTTTGATGTCAAATCAACTATGAAACATCCCATCTTAAGGGGGGAAAATACACTTAAAATCTTTATTTTCAGAGACCAATATATAATGGGGCTGCTATGACAGGAGCTTGACACATACCTTTGTGCATTTTTGAATTTTTACATATGTAAATCAAGTAAATGTAGGGCTGCAGGCTGCTTATTTAACAGCTGTACAATAGGATTAATGTGGTCTGGATTAAGTGATACATATTTAAGGCAAGATGAATATTTGTATCCGTCCTCGTAAATAGAGGATATATATAAACGTGAAATAGAGCAAAAGCAATGTTAATATCAGCAGGAAATTTCACACTCTGTTAAACCAAATGAAATAACACCTGATGGCTGCAGTAAAATTCATTCCTTTGTTACAAAATATGGAGCTTTGTGGCTCTACATCCTAAAAACAAACAAACAAAAAGGTCATCGATGTGGTTATTTTTGACTTTATGTCATGTCATGAATGTGAATCTTTGTTTGCCACGAATAAGCATTTATTTCTGGTGGTGCATGGTTTGCAGTTTGGGAGGGGAGGGGATGTAGACAGAGTTGTCACTTGCACAGGTTGAAGCTCAGGAATTTATTCAGCATTAAGATGACCCTTGAACATCTCTGGGACAATGGGAGTGTTGCATGTGTAATTCTGCAAGACCAGTACATTTGGTTGTTCCTTTGAACTCCCAGAGTAGAACGGGATGAATTGTTCAGAGCAAATTATTCGTTGGACACATTTTTTTCCATTTGTAAATATTCCATGAAAAGATTTTGATTTTGATGCCTGGGAACTAAAAGCGTTAGGACACTTCTGTCCAGTTTCCTTCCTGCATTGAGATCTGCTTGCTGCACCAGAGAAGATGGGAGCCTGTGGCGGTCTCTGATTGTCATGTTGGATCAGTGCTAGCTCCTGCATAGACAGTATCAGTCAACGTCCTGCTTCAACTTAAAATAGATGGTAAAAGTCCCCAAGAGTTGGCACAGTACACTGGGCTCTGGTCACATCTCTATCTCCTATACCAAGGTCATGTTGGAGGTGTGACACGGGAGTCAGCTACACCAGCTTTGCACCAGCTGAGAGCTCCCTCCTGCCAACAGAATTCTCAGCTGCTCGGTTTTGGCTGCTTTCTGATTCCTTTGACACAGAAAGGTTTAGAGGACAGCAGAGATTCTGGCCCGGGTTCCTGGCTATTCATGGGGATGTCACCAAAGTCACATGCTTCTGCTCTCCTGTTGGATGACTAAATTTTATCAACAGAAGGAGGGAAAATAAAGTGATTTCAGAACGGGCGTACAAACATTGCCAGAATGAAACATTTAGGTCAACACACATGCACAAGAGACCATGTATATTCTTGTGAAGAAAATAAGTTAATCATATGAAGGGCCCCGGAACATGTATAAAAGGGTCACAGATACCATCAAAGTGAACTTGATGATTTTTATTCATGCATGTTCTTGTGCAGAATTTATCCAGCTCTATTTAAAAGAGATGTGAGGATGTGTATGGCTTTGTGGAACGCCACTGATGTAAGGGTGGGGATGTGTCCCCTTGCTAGTAACTCAGAGGGCAACATCCAGAGAAAATTCCTCAGCTTTTACTTCATTCCTATTCAGTAAAATTCACATTTCATACATCAGGATTTTGCTCTCTGCTATTAGAAATAATATCTAAATACTTGATTTTAATGTGTGTAAAGATTTCTGGTTCAAAATACACCCTTCCAAATTGTGAAACTAACGGCACTTGCTACAGTAAAGCAAAAAGCAAGCCGGTATTGAGCAAGCTTTCCAGCATACTTCTTAAATTAAATGAAATTTAAATGTTGACCCCTGATATTCCGGTAGTGGAATGTTGCTCACAAAGACTTAAGTGTGCTGTGTCATGTTGTGGTTTTAGAACATGTAGTCAGGACAAAGACCCTAGACACCAGGGGCCCAATCCAAACCCTGTTAAAGTCAATGAGCTTTAAATCACGCCCTCAGTGCTTCAGTGGCAGTGAAAGGTCCCTGAAAAATGAGGTCCTCTACTCATATGCCAAATAGGGACATACATACAAGCTGCACCGTCGCTAGCCGATATGTACCTCTGACAGAGGAAGCCTCTTCTAAGGATAAAGTGGTGGGACAGTTTCCAGCCCCATTCAGTCCCTGGCCCCCTTGCCAACAAAGACACCAATTAGAGTCAGGAATGCTGGTGATGTGGATGCCTGCTGACTGAATGAGAATGAGATGACCGATTCATTCCACACATGACAAGGAGCAGCTGTCAGAGAGGAACAACTTTTGGTCGCTAACAACCTGAGTTGGATTTGAGCCAAGGATCTGATAATAAGCTCATAGCGCACTTTTCATGTTCAAAGTGCTTTGTAAACATTAATAAATCTCTGCAACATCCTCTTGAAATAGGCAACGTATTACCCCCTTTTAGAGATGTTATTAACACACAATTCAGCCAAGGCCATAGAGCGAATCAGTGTCATTGCCAGGTTTAAAAAAGCAAGAATTCATGGCTCTCACTATTCATTTCAGACAACAGGACCGTGCTCCTCAAGCATTTCTAGAAGCAAGAGGTTCCGATTACTGCTCTCCTGAACCAGTTTGCCAAAATAGCTGATAAATATAGACAAATACAACAAAACCTACAGAAAGATTGAAGTTGTAACACTTCCTCCTCTGCTACGTCTCTAGGGCTATTTTGAGCGATACAGTGCTTGCCATTAAAAGTTAAATATGCAAATAGCCACATGGCAGTATCTTAGATACACAACATTCTCAGAGTGCCCAGTAGGAAAAGGCTGACTGTTAGGGTGACCAGACAGCAAGTGTGAAAAATCGGTACAATGGGTGGGGGGTAATAGGAGCCTATATAAGAAAAAGACCCCAAAATCGGGACTGTCCCTATAAAATCGGGACATCTGGTCACCCTATGTTTAATAGAGTGTACTGTACACAAACTTTTGGCAGTGGGAAAGCGGTACATTACTTCCTCTACCAATGGGAAAGTTCCATGATCCCTATGTTCTTATGTTGAAAGGAATCCCAATCTTTTTCCAAAATACTATGGGACAGATCCTCAGCTGATGTGACTTGGTGGAGCTCCATGGACTGTAGTGATTTACACCAGCTGCGATCTGGCACTGAGACTTCTCTAGAGTAGCGATGCGCATCTGTGATGAATCAGGCACTGTTCCACAAATAATCTTTTAAGTGCTGTGTGCAGAATTTCCTAAGCTATACAGTGACATCCGAAAGATCCCAGATGAAAGGAAAGCTTTGCTATGCTACCTCAGTGTCTACAGTTGAGGATTCCTGCGTGTCTGCACGGTGTGTCTAGTGTAGACCAAAAGTGGGATTCACATTGGGGCTTAAAAGCTTAAAGAATTCAATTCAAACCAAGCTGGGGGTGAGAGGGAAGTGATAAACATTTGGATCAAGACACAAAGACCATGGAATAAAAGGACTTTGCATTTTGATATCCATTTTTCCTCCTTGTGAGGGAAGACATGATGAACTTTTCTTTTTCTGGACACGCTGAATAGAAGAATCTTGCATACTGTGCCTTTCATCTAAAAGGGCTTTACAAACTGCAGATCTATAACACCGTTGAAATGCAGCATTCTCTGTAGTGCAGGGCTACCATCATCTCACTGCATATCTCATAATGGTGACAGAAGGGGATAATTTTAGCCGAGGAGAATAGAACTGACACCTGCTTGTGTGAAAAGTGTGAGGGGATTCTCGTGTTCATACTGAGCAGACGGTAGCTGAGGTTTTAAATCTCATGTGAAAAGGCCCCCCTCACCGTAAGCTATGTGATATTCTAGTTGACTATCTCAGAAAGGAGGGCTGAGTGAAACTGGGTTAAATTAAAATTTGTGGGAAGCTTAAGCCTTGAAAACTTGATCCTTATAGTCTTGGACCTTAAAATCTCACATGTGATAGGGAAAGAGAGCGGCTTTTTGTTACAGCCGTTCAGTGTTGGAACGCACATAAGACAGCACAGAGCAGCACCGAGCAAAGGAACTGTCTTTACATGAACCATCAAAACCTTTCCTTCAGACACAGAGGTATGAAAAGGATGCAGGATCACTCTCCTAGCCCTATAGGGTGGATGATAAGAAAGGAGACAGAGGCAATTTTGCATGAAATGGAGTTGCGAGATGCCACAAAGCAGTCACAGGGCAATGCAGTGATACATTGTTTAAAACAAAAAGTATTTTTTTCCACCCAACGCACAGTCAACCTGTGGAACTCTTTGCCAGAGGATGTTGTGAAGGCCAAGACTATAGCAGGGTTCAAAAGAGAACTAGATAAATTCATGGAGGATAAGTCCATCAATGGCTATTAGCCGGGATGGGCAGGGATGGTGTCCCTAGCCTCTGTCTGTAAGAAGCTGGGAATGGGACACAGGGGATGGATCACTTGATGATTACCTGTTCTGTTCATTCCCTCTGAAGCCCCTGGCATTGGCCACTGTCAAAAGACAGGATACTGGGCTAGGTGAACCTTTGGTCTGACCCAGTATGGCCGTTCTTATGTGGTGATTTTGCAATGCAACATCTAGGGGTATTTCTCAAAAAAGCAATGACACATATGCATGAAATACAAAGAGCAAACTGGTGTGTGACAGCCTGTATGTGTCATATCTGCCTAACTTCAAGCTTTTGGCACAAGACTCGGGTTTTTAGGGAATTTCTCAGGCCCTCAATAGGGCTTCCAAAAACCTCAGGATTTTCAATGGTGCCTCAACCAATGCCATGAAAGCAATGCTGTTAGAACAGATGAGAGGGTCCAGATATGCTGCAAAGAATACAGTTGAGTTCCTGAGCACCGCCATTTTCCCAGCTCACTTAGGGTTTGATTCTGCACCCCTGAAATCAGTGTAAGCTTGGTCATAATGTTAAGAGCTAGATCAAGCTCTTAAAGTGCAGGGACAGATTATTTCCATGAGTATAAAATAACTGAAATATATTTGATATCATACAGAGAAAATAGGTGTGGACTGAGGAGAGATCTTGGGGGCGTGGCGTATTTTCCTATTGTGGGCAGCAGAGCGGGGGGGAGGGTATTGCACTCCAATTCAAAGATGACTGTTTGACCTCTCCTGCCACCACCCGCATGCTTAGATAGCAATATAAGCTACTGATTCACAACACGAGGGAGCAAAAAGTTGCAAAGCCACTGTCACAGTGGCATCCTAAAATCATCTTGGGAATCCTTCCCTCTTTCCAGATGAGAATCTACTGATTCATAGATTATAGGACTGGAAGGGACCTCGAGAGGTCATCGAGTCCAGTCCCCTGCTCGCATGGCAGGACCAAATACTGCCTAGACCATCCCTAATAGACATTTATCTAACCTACTCTTAAATATCTCCAGAGACGGAGATTCCACAACCTCCCTAGGCAATTTGTTCCAGTGTTTAACCACCCTGACAGTTAGGAACTTTTTCCTAATGTCCAACCTAGACCTCCCTTGCTGCAGTTTAAACCCATTGTTTCTGGTTCTATCCTTAGAGGCTAAGGTGAACAAGTTCTCTCCCTCCTCCTTATGACACCCTTTTAGATACCTGAAAACTGCTATCATGTCCCCTCTCAGTCTTCTCTTTTCCAAACTAAACAAACCCAGTTCTTTCAGCCTTCCTTCATAGGTCATGTTCTCAAGACCTTTAATCATTCTTGTTGCTCTTCTTTGGACCCTTTCCAATTTCTCCACATCTTTTTTAAAATGCGGCGCCCAGAACTGGACACAATACTTCAGCTGAGGCCTAACCAGAGCAGAGTAGAGCGGAAGAATGACTTCTCGTGTCTTGCTCACAACACACCTGTTAATGCATCCCAGAATCATGTTTGCTTTTTTTGCAACAGCATCACACTGTTGACTCATATTTAGCTTGTGGTCCACTATAACCCCTAGATCCCTTTCTGCCGTACTCCTTCCTAGACAGTCTTTTCCCATTCTGTATGTGTGAAATTGATTTTTCCTTCCTAAGTGGAGCACTTTGCATTTGTCTTTGTTAAACTTCATCCTGTTTAACTCAGACCATTTCTCCAATTTGTCCAGATCATTTTGAATTATGACCCTGTCCTCCAAAGTAGTTGCAATCCCTCCCAGTTTGGTATCATCCGCAAACTTAATAAGCGTACTTTCTATGCCAATATCTAAGTCGTTGATGAAGATATTGAACAGAGCCGGTCCCAAAACAGACCCCTGCGGTACCCCACTTGTTACGCCTTTCCAGCAGGATTGGGAACCATTAACAACAACTCTCTGAGTACGGTTATCCAGCCAGTTATGCACCCACCTTATAGTAGCCCCATCTAATTTGTATTTGCCTAGCTTATCGATAAGAATATCATGCGAGACCGTATCAAATGCCTTACTAAAGTCTAGGTATACCACATCCACTGCTTCACCATTATCCACAAGGCTCATTATCCTATCAAAGAAAGCTATCAGATTGGTTTGACATGATTTGTTCTTCACAAATCCATGCTGGCTATTCCCTATCACCTTACCACCTTCCAAGTGTTGGCAGATGATTTCCTTAATTACTTGCTCCATTATCTTCCCTGGCACAGAAGTTAAACTAACTGGTCTGTAGTTACCTGGGTTGTTTTTATTTCCCTTTTTATAGATGGGCACTATATTTGCCCTTTTCCAGTCTTCTGGAATCTCTCCCGTCTCCCATGACTTTCCAAAGATAATAGCTAGAGGCTCAGATACCTCCTCTATTAGCTCCTTGAGTATTCTAGGATGCATTTCATCAGGCCCAATGATACAAACATTGACATTTTGCTGGGTCTCACTCAGGATGCCAACACAAACAAAAACCCTTGTTCATAAATGCAGTGGTAGCATTACACAGAAAAGTGTCCATATTGGAGCCAGAGCACCAGATGATATAAATTTATATACACGCTTTGAAGTCAATGGGGTTCTGCCAATTGGAGTGGAGGATCTGACCTTTCATGTATTATATATTTTAAAAGCTATTCACTTATCTAGGCTTTTCGGTGCATTCTAGCTATTCTGTCTATTTTGTAAGCTCCTTAGGGCAGGGACTGTCTGCAGTAAAGTGCAAGAACACTGTCACCACTTAACTAATGATTTCTTTTTAAAACCTCCCCCTCTCACCACATTTCCAAGTTTTACTTCTTTGCCAATTTCTGGGTCGACACAAAAGGCCTGAGCTGAGATAATTAAAGACAGGAAAAAAGCAAAAAAAGGTCTGACACAGGGTGCTACATTTCTTAAAGGGCCCTTCTTTGAATTAATGGTGACTCAAATTAATTACTGCATTAACTTTAAATTATCAGAAAATTCTGTACTCCCGGTGCTATATTTTTGAGGATCTGCTGAATTCTTCATATATACATAAACAGTGGTTGAATCTCTACTTTAGATGAAAAATAACTCAGCTGAACCTTAACTACAGAGATGTGACGGGCAACTACAGAATAATATACAGTTGTCATTTGTAAGTTGCCTTTGTGATTAATATAGAATATTTTACAAAGTGTCTTAGAAGTGATGGTGCTCTCTGTCTATTTCATATGCAGTGTCTCAATAACCGTATAACACAGGAGCCCAGGGAGGCTTGCGTTGTATTCAAGCCCCCCATCAGCTATTCCCAGCCTTCTGCAGGGCAACAGGTCTCTTCAACATTGCTGGGAAAAGATTAACGAAAGAAAAATATCGCTGCAAAATATTAAAGAAAGTGATTCACTAGTAATGACAGAAAGAACTCGCATATTCTTAAATCTGATGGCTGTAAAACGTACCTATCAAATTAATAATGGTATAAATTTTAAATTATGCATCGTGTCTTTGTGAGATGAAATCAGTGTGGCATAATTAACATGCTCCCTTCCCAGATAAAGGTCTTTTGTGCTGTCACAATTTTTTAATATAGTTCAGCTTGAATAGGATTTTTGTGGGGCGATAGCAGATATTAGTTGGCAGCAAAATCACCATTGACCTTTTAGCTTACAAATAATTCTGCTTATTTGAAGGCTGTACACTGCATCTTAAACAATAAGTGGGAAACATAATGGAAATAATTTAGTTTTAGCGTTCAGCACTGCGTGGTTGTTTTCATGCAGACAAAACAGTATGTGCTCTTTATTTTTAAGGGCTTTAGTCCAACAGCAGCAGAATTTCATTATCAGTGTGTGCAAAATATTAGGCAGCGTATGTGCCACTGGTACTCATAATATTTGTGATATGTTTGTTAGATTCTGAAAGTCTGAGCCAAAATATTGTAAACAGTTGAGCCCTAATGGGCAAAAGTTATGCTGAACATATTTTCTCTTATCTGTGGCATAGGTAGAAGGAAGCAGAGTAGTGATCTTAATCCTAAAATAATCTATGCCTTCATGATATAATATTTTAACCCTGGAATTGCCAGTGTGAATTTAGTAAGGCTTTATTCTAGCAAAGCACTACAAAGGGTTAGAGCAGGGGAGCAGACATCAGAGTTCTTGGCTTATATTTTCATCTCTGCCATTGACACACCATATGACTATCACAAGCTGTTTAACCTCAGTAGGGCCGATCCTCCACTGCCTTGCAACTTGTGTGGTCATTAACATGTGTGCAAAGTGGGTATAAAATGCAATCACCTGGTTACAAATCTTGTGGCCTTTGATACATCGGCTCTCACAGGCTTAGCGTGCAGTTTATCCGATACTGAATGGACAATGGTGGCATTTTTCTAAAAAAATGTGCTTGAACTATTGTAATTAGTTTTGTTAGCAAGGAGAAGACTGTAACCAACCTGGATGATAATTAAATACCAGTATGAGTAAATACCAGATGGAATTCACTGTTAGCATCCAGGTATTCCCAAGAGATCTAAATTGTGCTCCCCAACGTCTCTGCTGTAGCAATCATTGACCCATCACTGTATCTGCTGGATGGATTCAGAGTGGGGAAAGACAAGGGTAGGATTTGGTTTTTCAAAACTTTACCCAATCATGACCTAGGTTCGTTCAGATTACAGCAGGGCAAATTTGCGGGGGGGATGTGAACAGTTTATTCAATGAAAAATGCATTTTTGGTTGACCTAAAATGTTGTGAATTTTACATGAGTTTGCAGAATAGTTTCAGGCAGATTATTATTGCAATTTAAGCGCAATTCGTGCAGCAGCCACCATGACCCTTATTACCATTAGCTCAGTGGTTAGAGCGCTTATCCATACTATGGGAGACCCAGATTCAATTTCCCCGCTTTGCCAGAGGTGGAGCAGTGATCTGAAGTTGGTTCTCCTATACCCCAGATGAGTGCTCTAACCATGGGACTACAGAGTTGTTCTTCTCTTTCTCTCTACCCAATGACTATTCAAGTACTTTATCCAAAGGGGATTCCTGGGGACACTGCGGCTTTGTCTGCCTATGAAAGTTACCCATTTCTAACAACAATGCATGCATCTGGACAGGGTTTAATGGCAAGTGTAGTCAAGGACAAACCACAATCTGGACCAGTTCCGAAACCCCGGATTCAGCACCATAATTAGTTTGTTTCTGGCTACGCTTGCAGTTCAAACATGTTCAGCTTTGGTTCAACTGTACATGTTGCTGCCAAGGTGTGTCAACAACAGGTAATTTTCACAGTGTATTTGGGGTCTTGTGGAAATTACAAAGACTTGCAACAGCAGTAGCTATTAGTGCCTGTTAGAAGCGGATGAAAGCCCTGTAGCAGAACTCAGAACTACTAGGATTTCAAGGGAGTTCTTTGCATTTCATTAAGAATCCAAAAGCAGATCCGCCCGTGTGTGTGTGTGAGAGAGAGAGAGAGAGAGAGAAACGCAAGGATTTAGGGAATTCTATACTAAGTGAAGCTCTGGAGCAAACCCAGACTTGTTTTCCACTGAAAATCGGCCCATTTTTCCAATAAACATAGGCCAATTTTAGAATTAAAATGGCAAAACCTAGCCCATTTTTGACGCAAAGAAGGCTCTGAGGAAAAGGGTGTAAAAATCTGTCCCCCTTATGGTTTTGAGGTGGTTAGCAATCCTGTTAAAATAGCGAATCAAACAAAATTTGAGGGGCGTGCAGTATTGCAAAAACCCTAAATGACAAAACGAATTTTGGTGCAAGATTAAAAAACAACAATACAGGACTGATTCATTTGCATGGCTCACCAGGCTATTTTTAGATGCCTATTGGGAAACTCCTTGTAGTTACTTGATTATTAGCATCTATTCCCTGTAGCTATTTTGACTATCTGCTAGAATGAGCACATATTCTCCAGCACCTCAAAAATAAGTATCAGAGGGGTAGCCGTGTTAGTCTGAATCTGTAAAAAGCAACAGAGGGTCCTGTACCACAGGACCCTCTGTTGCTTTTTTCAAAAATAAGTGTTTTTTTCAAGTCAAACTCACAACCTTGAATGTGTAGTATTTGAGGCAATGGACGGAAATGAATAGCACCACTTAACCTTAAGCAGGCTAGCTTGTAACACATTCCATTTCTACTGTACCATCACCACGGGATGGCATTAGTTAGTTGTGCAGCAGGAGTGGATGTGAAGAGGGATAATTAGATCAACATGGTTCTTCTGATCGGTACAAAAGCTGCAAAATCTAGGAGTTATCATAGGACTGTCATATGACAGGCCGTTAATATGAAGAGTGAATTTCACATAGCTAAGCAGGATAGCAGCTTTCATGGAAGACTTAATGGATCAAGAGGCTCACAGGAAAACTTTACCATGAGGCTTTTTACATGGAAAGGACAAGCCACATTAGCGTATCGTTTCATCCTTAAGAAATAATACACCAGCTGAACTTTTTAAAATCACATATCAGCATTTCAACAAGTGCTACCATGATAAACCTGTGAATACATAAGATACTAATATTGGAAACTGAGTCAGGGCCAAGCTGTGATGTCGGAATCTAGATCAGGGTATCCCCAGTGGGGCTTTGGATCTAGTGTTTTAATCTCTTCCCCCAAATGCCAGTCTAGACTCACAAAGCATAGTAATGAGGCTGGAGGATGAAAAGCCGTTCTTAACCTGCTCCGTCTCAGCACTCTATGGTGTACCATTCATGGCTCAGGTCAGACCGTGCAATGCCTAGGCAGGGTGCAGTGCACCATGGATACAGGCCCAAAGGGTTCCCCATGGCTCCACACACAGAAGGGACCCCTCATTCTCAGTTCTTCCCCCTCCCTCCCAGGCAGAAGAGAGAATCAGCTGCATTTGTGGCATGATCCCCCCCATCTTCTGGGCCTAAGGAGGGCAACCCTCTAGTCCACCATCACACAGCGAGAGGAGGAGATGGGGCAAGCTGTGGGACAGATAGGGCTGAGGTGGGTGCATGTCCTCCTTCCCTCCAGACCCACAGCAATTGCCCAGCTGAGACTGCATTAGGTTTTATTTGCAGGACCCATCCCATGCCCCCTGGGTACTGGGAGCAGCTAAAGGGAGTCCCTGGTATCCCACCCTCCTCTGGCCAGGCAGCCCCCACCTAGTCCAGAGCCAGTGCCAAGCCACAGAGCCTCTCACAGATGTCCCAGAACTCCACAGAGCCTCCAAATTTGGGTTGGCTCTGGGGTCTGCTCTGCAAGTTGGGGGGAGCAGGGTATCCCCCTCCCACAGTGCAACAATGAGAGATGGACTCTGAAGGGATCCTTGCAGATCTTTTCTCCCCCCAGAGCCATCACTTGTGGGTACATCCACTAGAGGGGGGATGATCTTTTAATAGTACCACATGCCTCTGGCAGATCTAGGGTGGTTGCATTTAGGAATCGATTCACTGCTGTGTTACTCCAGTAGATTCACTAGGGTCACACTGGTGTAAAACTGGAGTGGACCTTTAATTGGGGCTTTATTTGAGCAGTGCCAGCTATGAGCACCCAAGAGATCCACTAAACAGAGAGCTCTGCCAGCTGGTCCTGCCTATTTTCTGGACTTCAGTGGACAGCTCTGGGCTGCCCAATGGAAGAGAGGTTGCAAGTAGCTTGCACTAATGTATCCTATCCTTCCACAGCAGGGTCTTGCCCAGTAGTGCTATATTCTCAGGATTTCATTATAAGGCTCACAATTTTGGATGTTTTCTTATAGCCCCAGCTCCTGGAGTCATGTGTTATATGAGAATCAACTTTTTAAAACAAAAAAAAAGAGAGAGAGAGAGAGAAAAGTATCTAGCACTCATAGCTGCAGAGCAAAACTTGAAAACAGGAACCTCTCTGGTTAAAAACCAGAAGACAATACAAGAACTCAAAATGTAGTGTCTAAAAATCTCAGGATTTTTAAGCCAGTCGCACGAGTTTGAGGTTCCTGACTCATGATTTTTGAAAGTCTGAGGATAGCAATACTAGTTGCCAACCAAACCACCAAGGCAAAGCATGAGACTTTTTTGGTCTTCAATATTTGATGGTTTGAGTGAAAAATAGCCATTTGGAACCAGCTTAAAATGCCTAATAGCAAATAAATGACTGTTTACATGGCATCATGGTATCAAAGGAGCTTACAAAACTAATTTAATTTTGACCTAAATTTAGCAGTTATTAATCTTGCACTTAAAAGCAGTTTAACCATTAAGAGCCCAGACTCTGAAGGCAATTTTTTGCTGATTTCCCGCAATAGAGAAAACTACCTTGATAAAAGTTTTTTAAGGAAGCTGTTTGTTAGGTTTCCTTTCTGCACACCCTTAGTCATACAGCTCATAGGCCTGCTAGCTATTCATTTGTTTCAGATGTCAACTGTTGCCATGATTTTTATAAACAATTCCTAAATACGTGGATTGGGCAGGATACAAAAAATACTAACACATCAGTGTGTTCTTCTACAGTTTTACCCCAGAGGTTTGGCTCAAATAGTCTTTTCATATAACAAAGTACACAGTATGCTGAGCACACACTAAGCACCTGGAAACAAATTCAACATCATACACAACTATTTCAGAGAAACATACAAACAGCAGCACCTTGACCAATCAGAACTCTTCTAAGGTCAGAGTGGTGGTTGGGGCATTAACCACTAACTTGCCTTTGCTAGACATATGCTCATTACCACAGTTGATTAGAAAACAGAGGTGGGGGTGGGAGAGTTGTGGGGTTCCTGTGGACATTTTTAACTTTTAATTGAGAAACCTGAAACCTGGAAGGTTTCGGGTTTAGAGTTTTCAGGCGTTTGATTTTTTGGCCTTTTTTGGACAAAAAGCTGAAATTTTCCATGGAAAGCAGACACTTTCTGCAAAAGAAATTCATGTAGTCAAAAACTCAACTTTCCATCAAAAAACAGTTTCAATGGATAACTTTCAACCCTACTCGTTATGCTAAGGCAAACTTTGAAAGGTCTACTCTGCCTGTTTTGTATCTGGCGGACTGTACAACGAAGAGCTGTGGCTGCGTTGGCGCCAACTGCAGGAGTTTTCCCATATGCTCAGTGCATTTTTGAAAGTGCTCCTCTGGGCTCTCCAATGGTGGTTTGGCTATTCGGTGAAGTGCTGCAGGGAGAACTGGTTTGGAGCCCTCTCCTGACTTGTTCGTCATGCAGTGTAGGGCTTTGGAACAGCAGCCATACAGAATCTCTGATAAACAAGAAATGCATCTCTGTGGATGGTACGTCGAATAAGGACGCTGGTAAATTTGTGCCAATGATATTATGTGGTTTGCCCAACTTGGTAGCTTTACAATGGTACTCGCACCAAGAGTCTGTGAGGGAGGCCCATGCAGAGGAATCTAGATCTGGCAGAGATGCTGGTTGCTGCTTTGACTTGCTGGTGGGGGAAAAGAGAAAAATAAATATAACGAAACATCTGAATAGCTTATTTCTTGGTTGGAGGTTGTAGCTAATGCTCTGCTTCCTGAGATCACCAAAGGCAGTATGGTGAGTCTCTGGGAAGAAGTCGATGTCAAGACTTCTCCATAGCCTTAAGATACAAAAGGGACAGTCATCATTAAAGTTAGGTAGGTCTTTCCCTGTATGAAAGAAGTGTTCTTTATTGTGTATAAGCACAATAAAGAACCCAGGCAGCTAATGATACCCCGTCTATGGAGAAAGGCTTAGCCCAGAGGTTTCGGTTAGACTTGAGGGATCAACTTATTCCATCCTTGGGCTTGGGCCTGCTTTTTAGTAATTTACAACAATGATCCAGGGCAAGATAATGCCTGGCTCTGACACAGATGTGCAGAGTCCTTATAGGATACGGTAAGGGGTGCTCGAGGAGCAACTGTCCTGTGCCACTCACAAAAGGGTCAGGTCCATTTACGATCACTGTGATCCCAAGTGCACAAAAACTGAACACTCCCCACTCCTCTGGGGGCAAGGAGGGGCAAAGAAGGCCGGGAGATGACCCTGCTCCATCCATTACCCCAGTCAGTGCAAGGGAGAAAGATGCTCTTCACAAAGCAGTGGAGCAGTGGGCACACTTCCCCCATGCGACTGCTCTCCTCAGGGCTGTGCCTTAGAGGCCTGAATGAGCCCTATAGGGCAGATGTCTCAGAGATTTGAAATTTGGGACTAGACCATCTCAGAGGGGCAAGAGAGACAGGGCCGGCTCTAGGCACCAGCAAACCAAGCACGTGCTTGGGTCGGCAGAATTCCAGGGGCAGCATTCCGGGTGGTTGGGATGGCACAATTCCAGGGATGGCATTCCGGGTTGGTGGTGGGTTTTTGTTTTTTTTTTGATTGGGGCGGCCCAAAACCTAGAGCCGGCCCTGAAGACAGACCAGTTCTGCAGAAGCCTGTATACGAAGCTGTCCATGGTAACAAGAGTCCAACTCTTCAGGTTGCTACATAAAATTAGTTTATAAAGGCCAGAAAGACTGGATTAATCCAAACAAAAATTGATACCATCCAAGGACTACGTTAAACTCATGACTGGTAAACGAAACAAGAGGAAACCAGGAGAATGAAACCAGAGATTAAATGGACCAAATCGGGAAATTTGGTGTGTTGGAAATTAGGTGTGGTGGGAAGTTAGGACAAAGTAATGAGGGAATGCGCTATTCCAGACATCACTCTTCTTATTGATTGATTGATTTTTAAAAAGACCACAAAAAGAGAGAGACTTTGGGAGTCTGGAAACTGACTCGAGCTACCCCGGCATCCACCAGGATACCTTTGGGTCTTCGTTGTTCTGATTCTGAAAGACCTCCTGATCAGAACAGTCCACCGAGAGGGAACGGACGACATCACCACCTCCACCAGCTTCAGCTCAGTCCAGAACACCATCTGGAATGTGAGACTTGCATTCCTGCTGACACCCTCATCCATGTGTGTCCTTTTTCTTCCCCCTCTCTTTTTTTTTGTGTGTGGGGGGGTTCTGTTTAATAAGAATCTGCAGTCTGCCAAGACTTTTGCAACATGCTGCGAGCCCAGGAGCAGAGAGGCGACTAACAGTAATGCCCTGAACAGCCCCATGCTGATACAAGTTTTCCAGGACTTGGAGTGCCGGATCAGACCATTTGCAGTGCCAGTTTATCTCCAGCAGTGAGGTTGCAAGTGAAAGCAAGCACCAGAGACAGAAGGTACAATTTCTAGCTTTGCTTTTTTTTTGTGCGCCTTTTTCTGTGTGTCTTAGCTCCAGATCATAGAAAGTAGGACTGAAAGGGACCTCAATAGGTCATCTAATCCCGTCCCACGTACTCAAGGCAGGATGACATAATAACTAGACCATTCCATATTTTTTACTAATTTCCATTTTCCCCATACAGATAGTTAGCACCACCTTTAATGGCATCTAAAGGCTGTCAAACAGGGGGGTTTATTTATAAAGACGCTTCACAGCTGAAGGGAAAGGGAATAAGGGATATAGTTAAAATGAAGGCCTTACTAATATTTATGTTTCAAATGCTTTAACTGTTTTTCCTTGTTTTTCTTATTTTTTTTAAAAAAGGTTATAATGATTTTTAATGATGGCTGTTGCTATGGGACTAAACAGCCTGATGCCTCTGTGTTTGAAACCCAGAATCAGGTTTATCTGTTTAGTGTTGTGCAGTGACAGGGTCATATTAACAACTTTGATTCCCTGGCCCATTTATTCCATTGAAATTAACATCCCCCATCTCCCACAGGATTGAGATTGTATGCAGATGAAATAAGAGTTACTTTAACTGAAGGTTGTTTAATTTACGCTCTAAGAAAACACCACCACATTTCCACGTGATGGCCGATGTTTGGCACAGCAGAAGCTGGCTGTGACCCTGACTATCAGTTGTTGCTATGAACAGCATCATCTCACTTCTGCAGGCTGACGTTTGCTGTAGAAGAAGAAAACTGAAACTCTCATTGATTTGGGGTGAGCTCTGGGCTCTTGGCAAACGTTTGCCTGGATCTGATGTGCACAGTTCAATGGACCTCATTGTCTCAGGGGTATCAAGAGATATCCTTACTCACAAAGAAACCGCACAGTTGTGCAGAAGGTGCACTCTCATTCCAAAACATACTAATCTACAAGAGGATTTGAAACAAAGCGGTCACACTAGGATAGCAGTATTGAATATCCGACTATGCTCTAACATCATGTAGCTAATGTCCACAGTAACTCATATCAGTAACAACAAGGGCTTCTAGAAATGCAGGGAAGTGAGGCCTTCCCCCCCCCTCCTCTCTTGCACATTTTCCATTGCACATAAGTCACTAAAAAGCCATGAGACAGCAATAAAGTTCACTCATCACCAACCTGGGTGGGGCTTTATAACTTCAAGAGGAGAAACTGTGTCCCACACTACAGATCCCCAGGGTCATCTTTTTATTTGTGTATCCTGTGAGCTTGCCTGGGACTTTTCTTTCTTTCAAATTGAGAAAAACTGATGATCAAGTCAGTCCTTCCTAAACTGCTAAGTCAGAGGGCCAGATCTTTAGCCGGTGTGAATGAGTGTAACTCAATGAAGTCATGGCGGAACTGGCCTAGAGAGTCTAAATCATACTCTGCAAGTTCCTCTGAAAAGTCACATTAGAGTCCTGCTGTTGGCACAATGCATCAGAAAACTTCTGATCCATTACCCTTTACCTGAGTAAATATAGTAGACCGGTAATGCAAGGAATGGAAATATTTACCCAATAGGGCGTAAGGGTTCTACAGTCTTTATTAAACGTCTTGCTTTGTTTTAAAAAAAAATGTGTGAGTAAAACAAATACAATATTTTTTGGACATCTTAATGCTTGGGATACATCATTTCAACAACAACAAAATTATATACTCTGTGTGAGATAGACAGATAGATAGATAGATAGGATAAGAGTCATAATTTAATCTATGAAAGACTCCAAATATAATGTATTTATGAATCACATTAATAATGGAATAAGGATCCGATGAATAAGAATGAAAACATTTACACAATAAAAAGCAGTAGCATTTACTATAAATTATTAATTGCCTAATTATGACAATATGAAATAATAATTAACAAAGGCACTGCCATTATTGCTTAACCAAAAAGAAATAACTTGGTTTAAGAAAGAATCCCACAGAACTGGAAGGCTAATTTTATTCTCCCATTTGTGGAAACATTTTCTGTTACTTTTAAAACTCATTAGCAAAGCCACAAGAAGAAAGCCAGTCAACCAAAGCAATATATTGGTTGTAGACAATTTGAGCATTATTATAAAGTTTCTCTTATCTCTCTGCAGGAGCACAGGATGAATCCATTTATGGAAGAGTAATTTCTTGCACAATCATTTTGCAAGTTGATTTATTTGTAGCGGAAGAAAGACATTAATAGTATCTCAAATGTAGATAATGCCTTTCCACCCCAAGGGATCTCCATGTGCTTCACAGGGTATATATACGCACACAGATTTCACTTTGCCCACTTCTGGGGTGATTGATGGTATCTATTTAGCTGCATGCATAACATTTTAAGGCAGGTGTATCCACCTGAAACCAGAGGTGGGATTAGAATGGACTCAATAGCTACATTGGAATTTGTCTGAAACACCCGTGCTAACACTTGCAAAAAGTACTATAGAACTTTTAATGACCACAAACTTTTAATGACCTCTGTACTACAGCTCATAAAATGTATAAACAGTGCCTAAGTGACTTGGGAAATTAAGTCTCATTTTCAAAAATGATTTCAGAATAGATCTGGGGGGATTTTTTCCACCAATTTTTTTTCCCCTGGTGAAAAATGTAGATTCAGCAACACCAACATGTCTCATGAATTTGTGTTGGCTTAGCCAAATTATTAGTTTAAAAATGGAAGAAATTGAAGTGTTTCACTATTTTCAAAATAAAACATTCCAGTTTTGCAGTTTGAAAGGACTGTTTCAAAATTTCTTTTAATTTTATTCTTTTTTAAATGAGAAACGTTTTAAATGGTCAAAATCTAGATGAAACGTTTTATTTGATGCAAAATGAAACTTCAAAATTTCCAGCAAACCAAGAAAATCCATTATTTGCCCAGTTCTAAGTCGGAGCTTAAGGAACAGATTTTTGAAGGTAATTAGGCACCTACTGAGATTTTCAAAAACACTTAGGTGCCTAATACTCATTGAAATCAATGGGAGTTAGGCCAGATTTTTAAAGGTATTTAGACATATAATGGGATTTTCAAAAGCAAGTAAGGGTCCACGGCACTTAGATGCCTCATGGAGCTGGGGGGCGGTTGGCAGGTGGGAACTCTGTTTAATCGCCACATAGCTTTTCAGCACTGAGCTCTATGGGGGCGAGGACCACGTAAGGCACTGTCTAGCCAGGTTCTTAAAAAAGGAGTCACTAACCAAATCAGGACCATGCTGCTGCCATTGTGAAGAGTGGGGTGGGGTAGGTGCTTACAGTCTTGGCCCACTCAAGCAAATTCCTTTTTACAAGGCATAGGCTGGGCACTTTAGCCCATTGTTCGTGTTGAGCTATCCAGCTGGTATTGATGCAGTAGGGATGAGATTTTCCCTTTAGTCGTGAAGGTTGAAGATCCCATGGGTCAGGTCTTCATGCAGGTTGTGAGCTCTCTGGGCCGAGACAGTCTCCTGCTGAGTCTCCTGGGTGCTGATCACTTTGACAGTGTATGTTTATACACTTCTGGGAATGGGTGACGGGTTGAATAACTTGATGATTTCCTGTTCTGTTCATTCCCTCTGGGGCACCTGGCATTGGCCACTGTCGGAAGACAGGATACCAGGCTAGATGGACCTTTGGTTTGACCCAGTATGGCTGTTCTTATGTTCTTAAGATTTTACCACCATCCAAGCTTTTACCCCCAACATTGTACACCACTCTCCTAATTCCAGCAAGATACTGGTTCGTCACACCAAACCCAACTTCCCTCTCCCTGCGGGAAAACCCACCTGCAAATATCCCAGCGGTGATGGCCATGCCTCTAGCTGCAACTTCCATTACAAACCCCCTGGTTTCACATATTTATAACTTTGTAAAGAAGAATTCTTCTTTACATCTGAATTTTCCAGATGGTTAATTCCCACAGAGGCTCAATCCCCTTAGGGGGTAATTTGCAAAACCATAAAAACAATTTAAAATACCCAGAGTTATAAGTGATCAAAAAATCAATTACACACATGCATAGTATAAACACCAGGTGGCCAGACTTTTCTGGGTTATCTGCTATATGTCAATAATAAAACAGAGAGAAATAATATCTACAACCTGCAACATTCATTTGTTCACATATTCTATATTCCTTCCAAAGGACCCAATCCAATGCCCAAAGCAGTCAACAGAAAGACTCATATTGACTTCATTGTGCTTTGGATCAACCTTAACCTTTAAAAACTAAATTGAACATGGGGGGACGATCCTTTTTGTTTTAACCTTTTATTGATTTCAGCAGAAACTATTTGAATCTATTTTTACAGCACGAAAAATATGCCAGCAACCTTCTGTTTGTCTCTTCCAGATCTGCTACGCAGAATGCTGCTAAATTACTCCAGTATTTGCCATCCACAGTTGAAAGGAACAAAAGATTGGGACTGTAGGTCATGTTGAGATGTCATGAGGCACAACAGAATCACAGCTGGGTACATAACATTCACAGAACATATTGGCAACAGTTATTTAAGGATGTCAGTAATTTAATAGCACATGTTTTATGCTGGTTTTAACAATTTATTCCCATCAATAATGAAGGTTGAGAGAAAAGTGGTACAGTCTTTTCAAATGGAGGTGAGGGGTAAACAAAGAAACATGCACATGAAGTTGACATGGTATTCTGAATGTCTGTTTAGCTCTTGGGAATTCGAGATGGGGAGTTTAAACCTGGATTAATAAAAAAAGCAATTTCCACGATCTGTGTGTTTCAGTATGTAGGATAATCCTTTGTTTTACATGAGCTGTAATGATGTTAACCACTGAGGGTCAACATCCAAATGGTTCATATTGTGTGCACAGTGGATAATACATTGGGTTCACCATTTTCTGATTTTCATTTAGTCCTAAACCAGTCCTTTAAGCAAGGTTCCCTGGATTGTGAAATCTGCTTTGGTTTATTTCACGAGATGTTTCTTGTGAAATTCTTTTCTTTTTAAATTCAGGCTATTTGATCTATGCACTGTGGAAGCAGAGAAAGAACTGACAGGAAGGGGATGCAATACATGACAGTTCGTTAGCAAGAGTCAGGCTAACTGTAACCCTGATAACGCGAGATTTGTAGAAGCGAGGATTGTGTGAGGCGGGTGAGAAAGAACTGTGTAAGAAGTCATTATGACCTGGTATAGATAAGGTGTAGAAGACCTTGTGTAGATAAGGTATAGAAAATATTGTATGTTGGCAAGAGTCAAAACAAGTGAGGAAATGAGATATCAAGATGGCCTATGTATAAACAAAATGCAACTGTTGCTCATTATTGTCTGTAACAAAAGGTATAAATGCTTGCTGTAATTGTTTACCTGTTGAGAGACCTGCTTAGCTCTCTCCCTCTGCACAATTGTGAGAGTTAATAAAGCATCTGACTTACTGTACCTAAACAAATAGTGAGAACTCTGCTTTTCTCCGACAGCACCCAGCAATGGTATGTCCCTTTCAGCCACAGTAAGGTAAACCCAAGAGCCTCTGCACTGTTGGAGGATAGTATGGTGCAGTAATTTTTGGAGTATGGAGCAAAAAGCTCTGCTAATAAAAGAGCATTAACTTCACACTTGTAAGGGTGCCTGGATTTTCTTTCACAAGACACTACGCTTACTTATGCCTTCTCATCCAGGCAAAGCAAAACCATGTTTAAGCATTTATTGCAGCATGTTTGAAAACGTTTCAATTCTTTTGTTTTCACTAGAGCTGGCCAGAGAATGACAATTCCATTTCATGACAGTTTTCGGGATTTCAACATTTGTTTTTGTTCCACCATGGAACAAAATTAAAAGCTTTAGAATGTTTTCAGAAGACAGAATTTTAAGAAAGGTCAGGTTTTCTTTTTGGGTCCCTTGTATATACCTTATAATGGAAAACTTTCATGTACTAAAGATCAAAGTTTCTAAAGTATCAGACAAATTACCTGTTAAAGAATGAAGTGTAAATGCTGAATTGTAAATACTTTCAACATACACTATTAGTTATTACATACTTTACCTACTCCAAGATACATACATCAATGCATTTTAGTATGTGTGCAAATCTAACTAAAACATAAGAATGGCCATACTGGGTCAGACCAAAGGTCCATCTAGCCCAGTATCCTATCTTTTGACAGTGGCCAGTACCAGCTGCCCCAGAGGGAATGAACAGGTAATCTTCAAGTGATCTATTCCTTTTCAACATGTTGAAAGCGTTTGCACCATACATGGTAGCTCTGAATGGATGATAAAATCATAGAAGTGTAAGACTGGAAAGGACCTTGAAAGGTCTTTTAATCCAGTCCCCTGCACTCAAGGCAGGACTAAGTATTATTTAGATCATCCCTGCCAGGTGTTTGTCTAACCTGCTCTTAAAAACCTCCAGTGATGTAGATTCCACAACCTCCCTAGGCAATTTATTCCAGTACTTTACCATTTCTTCTTGTCCTATCCTCAGAGGTCACGATTGGCGGCAATTCGGCAGCAGGTCCTTCGCTCCGAGAGGGAGTGACGGCCCCACTGCCGAATTGCCGCTGAACGGCCAGACGTGCCGCCCCCCTCTTCATTGGCCGCCTCAGGCACCTGCTTGCTAGGCTGGTGCCTGGAGATGGCCCTGCTTCTTATGTACTTGAAAACTTATGTTCTCCCCTCAGTCTTCTCTTCTCCAGACAAAACAAACCCATTTTTTTCAATCTTCACTCATAGGTCGTGTTTTCTAGACCTTTAATAATTTTTGTTGCTCTCCTTTGGACTTTCTCCAGTTCGTCCACATCTTTCCTGAAATGCAGTGCTCAGAACTGGACACAATACTCTAGCTGAGGCCTTATCAGCACAGAGTATAGCAGAAGAATTATTTCTCGTGTCTTGCTTATACCCCACCTGTTAATACAGCTAAGAATGATGTTTGCTTTTTTTGCAACAGTGTTACAATGTTGACTCATATTTAGTTTGTAAACCACTATAACCCCCAGATGCCTTTCTGCAGTACTCCACAGATTCTTGAATCTCTGCAGGATTGGGAACCATATGAATGATGTAAGAAAGTGGAACGTGGATGTGAGTTACTTTAACTGGTTGTTTCTAATATTTTAATTCTTAGGTTAATGGTAATGCTTGAATTATGAATTTTGCAAATCTCTATATAAGTTTGAACAGCACCTAGCCCAATGGGGCTTTGACTCCAATTAGTATGACTGGACACATAAATAATTATAAATAATATAACATGTAAATAATAAATGCCAATAAAATATAGATACCTTTTAATCTTTTATTAAAATAAAATAAAAACTAAAAATACCTGTCGGAATGACAGCAATTGATTCCCAGTGCACAGGAACACCACAGAACAGTGTCACACCCAGAAGCGAAGAAAAATATACAGTCAAGCCAACAGGGGAAGTTAAGTAAATAGAACGTAATTACTCACATCAGAATTTTTCTAGATATTTACAGGTAACAATACACACCACAACTTTTTGAATCATTAAATGGAATCTTTAACAACCACAAAGTATCAGATCTAGATTTCACATCTCAGCCAGAAAATGGTAACTCCAGCACCACAGCGCCCTTAACACTATGTTGAGGTACTAGTTCAAGACTGGCAGAGTGCTATTTAATAGAAAAGGAGTCCTGGTATGAATAAACATAGATATGTGTCATTAATGGGTTTTTTGATTCCAGCTACTTTATAGTACAAGTAACAGGATATGATTTTTTTTCCCTAGTGGTGATTTCACATGAGAAACACAGTAGAAATTAAAGAATGAAATTCAAGCAGACACCAGGAAACATGTTATCAGTCACAGAGACCATCATAAGTATCTGGAACTGCCTACCAGACAAAGTTGTTGAAGCAAAAACCATTAGGGTCATTAAAAACCATGATAGCATCTTGTGGTTAATGGAGTACTACAGAAAAAGAAAATGAGCCCAGAGAAGCTGAATGGCCTTTACTCAGTCCCCTAACATTATTTCTTCACGTCCTTATGTTCTGAATTAATAACTTGTTTTCCAACCAGTGTAGCATTTCCATTACAATCACATGCCACTTTGCTTTAGCAGAGTCATTAAACAAGCTATTTACATCAATTACCAGGCGACCCATTGTCCCAGCTAATTCCCCCAGTTTTAATGTCTGGCTAGGATGGAACATAGCAATCCAGCAGCATTCACCAGAAGTGTAAAATGCTGCATTTCCACAGGTCAAAGTACCCCAAGAGATACAGACGGTAATGATCAATGGCCAAACATTCACTTCAATCCCAGGATCATCAGCTAACCACATACAATAGAAGGAACAGAACTTAGAGGACTTCTTCTCCAATAAACACCAGAAGCCAAATTCTCCTCTGAATAGTACTCAAGTGAGTGGGGTATCGCCAGCCCAAGTGCCTGGAGAGGAAGAATTGGGCACTCTCATCCCATAGGATACCATCACACACATACATGATCATGTGCCATAGTAGTATTTCGCCAACAAGATACCACATTGTATCGAACTTTTTAGAGATGACCGTTGTATAGGACGTGAGCCAGTCATTCGCTGGTAGATACCAGCCAAAACATTTTCAGACAAACTTTAAAGCAACCAGTCAAGAGAATACTTTGAAGTTTGAGAACCAAATACGTTCCCAATCAATATGAAGAGATGTCCGCTTTTGTAAGAGGAAATGTTACTATTTAAAATCCAACTCAATAGCAACACCAGAAGAATTAGAAATGCTCACTTACCACCATCAAGAAAAACTCCCCACAGGGTAGTAGGATGTACTTACTGGTAACAATCTTCGGGTACTCAAGAAGGAGAAGAACATTGGCTATCCTCTAGTTTCCAAGGGCTTTTTATTTTTTCAGGATGGGAGAATAAAGGGAGTAGGGAGAGGATCTTTATTGTTAGAACGATAAAAATGGAGTGCCTTTGTCATGGTTTGTTTTCAGGTATTAAAATTTAAGCCAACATGACATTTATTTCTACTGCTAGTCTTTACACAGAACTAAGACTCCAGCTACAAATGAAGCATTACTTAGACAGAATGATAAAAATGGGAAGGGAATTAATTTATATCGCAATTCTGTGTGGCATTCAGATGTCTAGCTCTGATGGCCTATCTCCGGCTGAACACTCAGAATTCAACTTTTCAAAGTGTAGATGGATTTTTATTATTCTGAACCTGATATTTTGCATCTGGGCACATTTTGTTGCCTACAGGTTAGAACATCTGACAGGTGTGACATGAGGGGCCACATCTCCCTCACCTCCAAAGGAAAGAGAAAAAGGATTCGAACTTAGAAACAAGAAAATGTATAAGACAAACTGTGATATACAGCAGCCGCTAGAGACAGAAGAAAAGGGAATGACAACAGTTAGTAAACCCAAAGGCTACACCTACTTACTTACACCTGGCTACACCAGTCCTGACAAGTTTGAAATCTAACTAGACAGGACAGACAGTGGATTCAAGGGGAAACAGAGGCACAAGAAATGAAGTCACGTAGTGTATTGGTGGCAGAGCTAGAGAACCTTAGGCCTGGTCTACACTAACCCCCCAGTTCGAACTAAGGTACGCAACTTCAGCTACGTGAATAACGTAGCTGAAGTTCGAAGTACCTTAGCTCGAACTTACCTCGGTCCAGACGCAGCAGACAGGCTCCCCCGTCGACTTCGCGGTATTCCTCTCGCCAAGCTGGAGTACCGCAGTCGACGGCGAGCACTTCCGGGTTCGACTTCTCTCGTCCAGACAAGACGCGATAAGTTGAACCCAGAAGTTTGATTTGCTTGCCGCCGAACTACTGGGTAGTGTAGACCTAAGTCTCTCAACTACCAGTCTAGTGCTCTGTCTAGACTCGACTTCCTATCTCTATAGAGAAGCATAATACCATGTATTTTTGCCTCTGTTCATACTGTTTGGAGAATAAATGTTTTGCCTGAAATTAAAATAACCCATTGAATCTATTTGACATTTTCCCCTCTGCCCCATGTTATCACAACACGTCACAGTCATTCATATAGCTCAGCACATTGATCCATCTATACAGATTATGTGGCTTTTGCATTCTCCTCTGGCTTGTCCCTAACCATCTCTCTGGCCCATCATCCTTGTATTTTGCCCCACTGCGGCTTAAAAGACATTTAAAATCAATGATGCTCCCTCCACATCTAAATAAGCTGTCCTAGTTGCTGTACTTTCCGAAACTCTCTTGATTCAAAATGTGGCTGTAGATAGTGGAAGGGCAGAGGGAGAGACGGACCCATAATACACACGTGCATTCTCACTCTGAAACCCGACCATATACAGAGGCAAAGATACCCTGATCTGGTCAAGGGGGAGGATTGTAACTTAACACAGGTATGAATAGCCTGAAGCCATGCCAGAGCAGACAATATAGCCAAAAGCAGTGGAGTCTGCACTGATATCCGATCAAGAGAATGATGGGCGATCTAGTTGAACAGCAGGAATGCTCGAGATGAGCAGGTCCTTTATTAAAACCCCTGAACCATCCCGGCACCCTCTAAGAGGTAATAAATCCCAGCATATTACGCAACAGAACTACTTGCACCTGGAGCTTTCAGCATGTACTTCAGTACCTTGCTGCATCAGAGATAGACCCATAGAACCAGGGCTTAAATTCAGAATATTTCCCAGAGCCCCTCCCCAACATGCTATAAAAACTCCAGGGGGGCTGAAAATATTTACTGGAGCTCCACTCCAAACAGCTCCGACTGAATTTATGCCCTGCATGGAACTTTATAGACCTACTTTAATCCCCAAAATGGAGCTTGGTGTTGTATCCTTAACAAATGTACAAAGTGGAAGAGGTGACAACGACAAAAAGGCCTTCATAAAAGTGACCACTATTTAATTTTATTTATTTTTTTACTCACAGTGACAGCATCTCATCATTACTTAATTATAGACCTATTAATTTTCTTTGGATACTTTCACTGCATTTCCTTTACAGGATGGTACTTAAGAGACAAAGGCTTCATTCGTAACACCGGTAGGATCAAATCTCTTTAGCCTATTTTGTCCTTGGCACAAGCAAAATAAACACATCTACCTGTAAATAAAGCCTTTTGGCTACATGCTATTAGTGACAGTTGCAATCTGGAGAAACTCTGAACTGGAACTCACTTTTGTTCTAATTAAGAGGAAGTTCTCAGCAGGGAGTTCTCTGTGAGGAGCCCTCAGTTTTGGCAGTCACTCCTTTCCCCTGGTCCAAACTAGCATGAAATTGTTGACCTTCAGGCTCTTCCCCCGTTCTTTGGGGAGGGTGGGAGTACAGAGGGGAATGAGAAACTCTGAGGCAGAATAGTCTGGTTAATTTTAGTATAGTCAGGGGTAGGGCCAATTTGAGTGTTTTCTCCTAGAGCTTTCTGACTTTATTGGGTGGCAGGGCATAGAGAGGTGTATGTTTGTCATGAGGGTTCCAAAAAAACAAGAACGTAAAGAGACATTAAGAGATTTTCTTCTTCTTCCTTGGAAGAAATCAAGTATTCATCAAGTTACAGACTCCACAGATCAATGGTTTGATTTGGCATGGTAACTCCTCTGTTGCTCAGGAGGGGGTTGCAATTATATAGGATTACATTCTCTCTCTCTCTCTCTCTATATATATATATATATATATATATAGCTATATAAAAAACACACACACACACACACCCTTCATCTATGGATTTCAGAGCTACTTATAAACAGTTAAACCTTATAACACATGCACAACCTATCTGGGAAGTGAGTTTACAAATATTACCTCTATTTTTTCCGAAGTGCCATCTGTGCCAGCACTGAGAGTAGAACCCAAGAGTTCTAATTCTCAGATCTGTGGTCTAGTTACTGAAACCGTACTTCCTCCTAAGTCCCCTCCCAAAATGTACATGCAAGTGACCCTTTTATGACTATAAAGAACCATCATTGTATGTCTTAACTCCTATTTTTCATGAATAAGTCTAGACAACTGCTCTGCTCCCAGTGTCACCAATGCAAACTTGGGTTAAGCCTCTCTGGATTTATACTGAGTGTAGCATTTGGCACATCTATTTTATTAACTATATCAGAGTGGCAATGCACAGGAATAAACGTCAAGACTAGGTAACTATACAGGGAGCCTGATTCTCCGTTTACAACAGTGTAATTCCAGTGACTTAAATGGTGTTCTTGAATTTACACCTGTGTAAGTGAAAGGAGATTCAGGCCAATAATCTCTATTACCTTCCAGAGACTGGTATTCAAACAGCTATCAGAGTTCATCCCCCCGGTATTACAATTTCTGTTAGCTACTAATAATCCCCAGCCTCTTTGTGCCAACCACTCCCAGGAGAGAAAGGAAGAATTACACACTGATTGCTTCAATGAACATCACTGAAGAGCACCCCGGCTCTCATTTAAAAGGCAGGAATACAAATGAGTTTGCCACAAAACTCCAATATCAACCCCTTCATGTGATGTAGGCAAAGTAATGCTTGAAGTCAGTGATTCAGAACTATTGCACACAATGTTACTTGGGCGATAAGTCACAGAGAAGCAATGTTTACACTGACAAAATTATCTAACATATAGTTCCCACCACCACCCCCTCCCTCACATCGCCTGAGATGTGAATGGAAACAGATCACTGACGGGTTTGTCTGTATTCAAGCTCTCTCTGTAAATGCACTTCTGCAAAGCATCAAGGGCTCTGTCAAGTTTTGGAGGCATTGCCCCACTTCAGGGGCAATGCAGAGATGTACTGCCCCAGTGGCTCCTGGACGCATTATGCCTGAAGCAGAGATGCGGATAATAATTATTATTATTATTATTAATCAGACGTTGATCACAGACATGACTCAGTAAAGTGCATAGAGGAGACCAGGATAATTCTTAGAGGGGCTAAGGTATAAGGGTGGAGCAGTGAGAGATTCTCCATGCCAGCTCCAAACAGGGCAGCCCGGGGGATGATCAGGTGATCAGGCACCTCCATACAGGGAACGCTTGAAGAGGCAACAGCCTCTAGTTCAGACAATAGGTTGGAAGAGTAGCCACGAAGGGGTTCCATTACAGTCCCACATCATGCCCATGGGTTGGGTGTGGTACAATTTAATTTCCTCACAGTCCCAACAGAAGCAGTATGTTCACCAGAGAAGGATGAATACAATCCTGGACTGACAAACACAAACATGGTCTCAACAACTGAACTCTATGTTCTTTGGGGGATTTTTTCAGAGGGCTTGGAATTTAGCTTTCAGGCACTGTTGTGTACAAAGATATGCTTAACTGTTTCTTGGGCGTGGTCCATACTACAAAAGTCAGGTCAGCTTAACGACATTACTCAGGGTTGTGAAAAACATTTCATGATCTGTGCAACGTAATTAAGCCAACCTAAGCCCCAGGGTAGACACTGAGGGTGAAGGAAGAATTCGTCTGTCAACTTAGGCTAGGTCTACACTACGGGGATTTCTGGAGTCGACGGCAGACCCATCAGGGATCGATTTTATCGCGTCTTCACTAGACGCGATAAGTCGATCCCCAATAGATGGATTGCTACCCGCCGGATCGGCGGGTAGCAAAGACATGCCCTTAGCTGCCCATTCTGCTGCCATAGGAAGTGTCTACAGGAAGCGCTGTAGCATTTCTAGTGTAGGCAGACTCTTGTAGTGTATGCTAATGAACTACACAACAGGGTAGGCCACAAGGCTTTGCAGAAAGGAAATAAGAGGACTTATCAGAATTTGCTAGACTACTCAACTTCTTAGCTGAATGTAAAGATACTGGGAAAGAAAACCAAACCAAATTATGTTGTAGAATACAAAACTCACATGTTCACATCATTTAACATTCATTGCTCCTTTTCACTCACAAGGAGCGTGTGATCAAAGGAGGTGAACAGGAAGCACTTTTAAAAAAACGAGCAAATAAAAATCCGCATCCCTGACATTTACAAAAACCAGCCGGATTGCATGTGTGTGTCCTCGTTGTGCTTCAAGACAGAACAAAGTGAGTGGAAATCAGAAGTGGCATTTACTTACTCCTAGTTTTAGTTTTAATAACATATGCAGATATTGTATAATGTACGTTAAATGCTTTTGACTCAGCAGAATCTAATTTGTTTTATTCCCTTCCACCACATCTTCTGATCGTATGTGCATAGTTGATGTGTACCAGGGAGTTGTAGAGTTGACTTGGGTGATATTTAATTCCTACAGCTTCAATAGTTCCTGCCATTACAGGGCCTGATCCAAAGCTTGCTGAAGTACTGGAAGTCTTTCCAGGGACTTTAACTGGCTTTGAATCACTACAAAAGGGTGATATATTGCCCACCTGCCACACACACTGACTTCATTGAAAGGGTAGAGTGCTCCGCCCCAGTGGAGTCAAGCCCTAGAGGAATAGGTGTGTTTTTCTTTCCCTTGTTGACCTATCAGTGGACTGAGTGGCCGTCTGCAATGAACCAATTTGCTGCTATGCATGGTGGGAATAAAATGATTTGTCAACATTTCAGGAAATGAGCAGCATGATAATGCGGAGAGCCTTTTATTCTGGAAGGCATATACTGAATTAATTCATTTACTATTATTGGAGCAGTGTAATTCAATGGCTAGCACACTGGACTGGGGGTCAAGAAAGTGAGGATCTATTCCCATTTCTGCTGTGTGACACTGTGCCTCAGTTTCTCTATATGCAAAAAAGATAGGAAGTGTGGGTGAAATTTTCAAAAGCACCAAATGATTTAGGCGCCTAAGTCTCATTGAAAGTCAATGGGGAAGTCTTGTTGACTTTTAATCAGACTCGAGCTCCCGAGTCATCTTTTAAAAATGTTAACCCAATGATACTTATCTTCCTTTGTAAACTGCTTTGGCATCTATGGATAAAGGTGCTAGGAGAGTGAAGCTTATATCAGATACTGTCCAGTAAGCTGTTAGAAGTTCAAAGTTTAAAACCAGCATTCCATGTGGTATTTACCTCATGCTTTTGTCATCATTGCAGGGAATTTCCTCTTGTTTTTTTGTATACAGTTAATTATACTTAGTACCAGTACCCTTAGTGTTGGATTCGTTAGTTTAGTAGTTTAATAGTTGTTTTTTAACCTGGTGTGATGCTTTCACCAGGTTTCAAGCACCATCCCTTATGTAGAGTAGCTACCTCCAGTAGTGATCTGCATACTTAGTGCTTATTGTGCTTAGGGGAAGGGCATGTTAAGGAAAAGTGCTCCATTTGCAAGACCTCCAAAAAGAGGACACAGGTGGCTAGAGACTTAAACCTGAAGCAGCATCTTATGGATCAAGCCATGAGGCCTGCTTCAGTGTCAGGTTCAGATTGTCTGGCCCCTCAGAGGGCTTCGGTGCCACAGCGAGATTCTAACTCTTCTCTGAGAAGAGACCATCCTCTTTCCTCTACTCTCCTGCAAAAGAAGGTTCAGAACTGACCATAGTCATTCCAGGGCTTGGGGAAGTTCTTCCTTCTCCAAGAGGAGTGCTGGTCGGCACCATGATTCCTTTAGTACTGGGCTGTCTACCCAATCTCCAGTAACAAGGCGAGATCATTCCAGTACTTACCATTTACTCCAGTACCATCCGTTGAGTCCAGTAACAACATCGGTCTCGGCACCAACCATATCAACCCCGCAGACTTGCCTGTGATACAGGAGTGATCAGCTATGGTGGTGTCTTCTGCATTCCCAGGACCATCTAGTTTGATTGCCTCAGAATACAGGCTGTTGCAGGTGTCATCTCTGGCATCACTTAAAAAACAGACTGCAGAGACAAGATCATTTTCCATATTGGCACCAATAGATCCGTTGTCAGTGCCAATTCCATCTTTAGCCTCTGAGACAATGTCAGCTTCTACGGGCCAATGGACTCGAGCTAGAGATTCAATACTAGCCTCTACTTTGGCACCAAGTGTTAGTGCTGCCTCAGTGACAGTGCCGGTAGTCAAGGCACTGACTTCTGACTTCACTGGTACCAATGTGGCCTATGCAGTAGGCTTCGGATGAATCAGGGTGTGTGATTCACCAGAGGTGGCTCCTCCATTTCCTTCCCTTTGAAGGGTTCCTCAAGTTTGAGTTCAGAGTCATCTTCCACTTCTCCTCTTCCATCCAGGCACTGAGCTCGAAAGTCTTCAAGATCTCAATGGGACCACCGGGATTGATAATGTTTTTGCAGTCAAGACAGGGATTCTTGGCCCGGTTGCCACCCATCCCATATTCCTTTTCTCAGTGGCATTCATGGAACCCTTTGGTTATCCTTCAACCTTCAAGAGATAGATCCTCAGCTCATTCCATGTTATGGTCACCGAATCATCCTGCTGTCTCTCCTGGCACTTGACACAACTTGGCTGAAGACACGTACGGAGGTTGATCCCTCTGAGCTGGTTCAGTCTGAGCCTTTATTGCAGGAGGAAGCAGGAGCAAAGGGTCAATTGGGGGAGTGGTTAATAATGAAGAGGACGGCTCACAGAGCGATGTAGATTGCGTGGTAAACTGGGCCATTGGTAGACTGGAAATAAGGCAAACATTTTAACAGTGAGTAATTAATCATTGGAACAATTTATCAAGTGTCGTGGTGGATTCTCCATCACTCAAATTTTAAATCAAGATTGGATGTTTTTTCTAAAAGATCTGCACTAAGAATTATTTTGAGGAAGTACTATGGCCTGTGCTATATAAGAGGTCAGACTAGTTGATAACAATAGTCCCTTTTGGCCATAAGAATCTATGAAACGGAAAAACTTCAGAATTAAGGTTGTCACTTCACCTTTATTAACTCATCCCACTGTATTTAGCTAGTGAAGAAACCTTAGAGCAGAACACAGTCCTATGTGCCATAATGTATTGTTAAAATAAATAGGCACAGTGAAGTAAAGTAGTAATAGTGGGAGCCACTCTTTGAATTTCTCTGCATTTGTCAGTTTAAGTCACAGCCTTGGAGATCTCTTTTTTGTTTTTTAACATCTCTCTTCAATTCATTTCCACCGGGGGATTTTTTTAAACATTAGTGTAAAATAAAAAGCCCATTACCATCATTCTATATTCAAAACCTATATACACAATGCTGTAACTTTCCAGCTGACATGTAAGGAGCCCACCAGCTGTTTCATATTTTTCTAGTCATTACTTTCTTTCATTTTAAAGGCTGCGAATCAAGCTTCAATATTATCAAACCTAGCAGTGTAGGTAGACAATGATAATTTGTCTTGCTATCTCTAGGGGACTGGTATAATGTTTATTGTGATAGGAATCCTACAATATTCACCATAAACGCTGCTGTACAATGCGATAGGGCTCAAAGGAGTGGCTAGTCAATGCATACTAAGCTACTAAACCATACGAGGCTGACATGCTTTTTTGCATACGGAGTTATTCCAGCTGGGCTTCCTGCTTCAGGCCTAGAAATTATTATTTGGAATTATTACTATTTGTATTATCGTAGTGCTCACATCCCTCACAAAAAAGAAAAATAAATAAATAAAGAACATGGCTCCATTGCACTAGGCACATATATCATGAGCCATTCCCTGCCGTGAAGAATTTACAATCTACAAGATGGACAAAAAGTGGCATAAAAATATTGTTATCCCCATTTTATAGATGAGGAACTGAGGCGGAGAGAGATTAAGGCAATGTATAAGCAGCAAAGAAAAGCTTACGGCACCGAATCTCAAAGTCTGGGTCAATTAACTCACACTTGTGGGGCTTGGGCTGTGGGGCTAAAAATAGCAGTAGGGCTCAGGTTGGAGTCCGGGCTCTGAGACCAGATAAGTAGAAAGGGTCTCGGAGCATGGGCTCCAGCCCAAGCTGGAATGTCTACCCTATGTCATGTCCTGCAGCCACCGTCCCACAAGTCCAAGTCAATTGACCCAGGCTATGAGACTCTGTTCTGTGGGTTATTCTTTGTAGTGTGGGCCTACCCAAGTGACTTGCCCAAGGTCACATAAGGAGTTTGTGAAAGAATCAGGAATTGGACCCTAATCTCCTGAATCCCAGTCCAATACCTTAACCATAAAACCATTCAACTAGGAATCAGTAGTGACTTATTTGAGTGTTGCGCTAGACTCCCTTCTATTTGTGGGCTCCAAGAAGTCCACCAGAATGAAGTATTTATAGCAATAGGATGGTATACTGTACATTATTGCTCTACTGTCTCTTGGAATGCTCAAGTACTTCAGACAATTTCAGCATTTCAGTAATACCTGCCACTCTGTAGTTTACTAAGCACTTGCTGTGTCAATACCTTACTCAGAGCAACTTGAAATTCAAAAGGAGTCCTGGTAACACTTGTTTTGAAAGTTGCAGAATCTCACAATGTCCAAGTAAGGAGGGGGAGGGATAGCTCAGTGGTTTGAGCATTGGCTTGCTAAACCCAGGGTTGTGAGTTCAATCCTTGAGGGGGCCACTTAGGGATTTGGGGCAAAATCAGTACTTGGTCCTGCTAGTGAAGGCAGGGGGCTGGACTTGATGACCTTTCAAGGTCCCTTCCAGTTCTAGGAGATAAGATATCTCCATTAATTTAAGTATAATTTCTACTGTGTTATATTGTTAAGAGGTCATTTTTGGGAAACATACGCTCTTCCTCAGAATAGCTATTTTCAACACAACAATTTAGGTGATGTATAATCCAGCCATGGAACATGAAACCAAAGCGATGGACTCCCGTGACTAGCATCAATTGTTTATGTTCCTAAATGGCCAAATTCTGTCCTCACAAATCTATTGCTGCAAATGGGGCTCCACACAACTAAAACAAGAATAGAATTTAGCTCAGAATGCTTTTAATGCCCTGTACTTGTAGCTGAAGTTCTAATTAAACTACTTCAATAGGCAATTTCCTGTGCTAAGACCGATACTACCCAGTCAGCACTACTGAAGAGTATGTGGAGTGTAGCCTGTGAGGACGAAATACAATGGATTTCTAGCAGCACACACCTCAAGATCTGTCTTGTTTTAGGAAAAAAAAGTATAACCTGTATGTGTACAATCTATCCTAGCACCGGTGCTATTTAGGAAACAAATGGCAATTGTATGCTGTAGTAATCATGCAAGATTTTATTGATTACATGACTTCAAAGGTGAAAATGTACAAATGGACTATATAATAGAAACACATTGAGCATCTATAGATTTGCATCAAAGGACTGAGCAGTCGGCATAACGCCCCTGGCAACGTTACACAAGTCAAAGTTGAAAATTAATGCTGCAGCCCTCCATTACAAACTAAATTTTTAACAATTTCCATAACCATGGAGGCTATAAGTGATTAATATTCAATAGTCCGTGTTTTCCTGTTGATAGACTGAATATACTTTTAAGAGTGCTCAGGGTCTTAATGAGTACTTTTGTCAATATACAACAGCACATGACAAGATGATGCTTAGTTTAGCTCAAGCATGCAGAACTTGTGTTAATTGAAATGAATTTGCAGACTTACCGATAACCACAGGCATAGATACAACAGATCTATTCTCATAAAAAGGCCTGAACATTTTATTAAAAAAAATACCTAACCAAAAATAAATCTGCAGTAAGCTTTAATATTTGGCAAAGGTATGTGTCTTCTTTCCATGGTTAGCCATCTAGACCAAGATTTTCAAAATTAGGAGCCTAATGTTGGCTATTACATCATATTAAGCCTTGTAATTAAGTAACCTGATTTTCAAAAGTGCTGAGCACAACGTAGCTCCAAATAATTTCAAGCTAGAAGCTATTTGGTGCTCAGCACTTTTGAAAGTTAGGTCACTTATTTAGGAGCTTAAGGTCCAGATTCAGCAAGAGCCTTAAGCACATGCCAAACCAACCTAATAGCTTTCTTTGACAGGGTAGCAAGCCTTGTGGATGGGGGGGGGGGAAGCACCAGATATGGTATATCTTGACTTTAGTAAGGTTTTTGACATGGTCTTGAATGATCTTCTCATAAACAGACTAGGGAAATACAACCTACATGAAGCTACTATAAGGTGGGTGTATAACTGGTTGGAAAACCATTTCCAGAGAGTAGTTATCAGTGGTTCACAGTTAAACTGAAAGGGCATATCAAGTGGGGTCCCACAAGGATCAGTTCTGTGTCCGGTTCTGTTCAATATCTTCATCAATGATTTAGATTATGGCATTGAGAGAGTACACTTATAACGTCTGCGGATGATACCAAGCTGGGAGGGGTTGCAAATACTTTGCAGGATAGGTTTAAAATTCAAAATGATCTGGACAAACTGGAGAAATGGTCTGAAGTAAATAGGATGAATTTCAACATGGAAAATTGCAAAGTACTCCACTTAGGAAGGAACAATCAGTGGCACACATACAAAATGGGAAATGACTGCCTAGGAAGGAGTACTGTGCAAAGGGATCTGGGGGTCATAGTGGATCACAAGCTAAATGAGTCAACAATGTAACATCATTCTGGGATGTATTAGCAGTAGTGTTGTAAGCACTACTCCACACTGACTAGGCCTCAGCTGGAGTATTGTGTCCAGTTCTGGGCACCACATTTCAGGAAAGATGTGGACAAATTGGAGAAAGCCCAGAGAAGAGCAACAAAAGTGCTTAAAGGTCTAGAAAACATGACCAATGAGCAAAGATTGAAAAAATTGGGTTTGTTTTGTCTGGAGAAGAGAAGACAGAGAGGGTAGAAGATAACAGTTTTCAAGTACATAAAAGGTTGTTACAAGGAGGAGGTAGAAAATTTTTCTCTTTGCATCTTGTCCTATCCTCAGAGGTTAATGGGCTTAAATTGCAGCAAGGGCAGTTTAGGTTGGACATTAGGAAAAACTTCCTAACTGTCAGGGTGGTTAAGCACTGGAATAAATTGCCTAGGAAGGCTGTGGAATCTCAGTCATTGGAGATTTTTAAGAGCAGGTTAGACAAACACTTCTCAGGGATGGTCTAGATAATACTTAGCCCTGCCTTGAGTGCAGGGGACTGGACTAAATCACCTCTTGAGGTCCCTTCTAGTCCTACGATTCTAATTTAAAGCATTCCACTGAAGTCTCATTGATTCTAAAAGGCCTATTCCTTGGTTTAAAGTTAGGTATGTTGTTAAGTAACTAGATGAATTGGGGCCCAAATAAAGATTTGGGAGCTTAACTACAGTGGTCCATCTTTTAAAACTGTAGCCATAATGCCCAGTGCGGTCTCCTGGTCTTCCCAGTTCACCTTCTTGAGATAGGACACTAATTCTAATTAGAGTTTTCAAAGAAAGTCAGGAACAACAGAAAACCTTCAGTACAATACGTATAAAAAGACCAACATAGTTTATTGTTGTTTGGGGTAGAGCTTTTTTTAAAACATCAGGCCTGGCCCAAAATGGCTGGAGGCAAGATAGAAAAACAACAGTTGAGATTAATAAGAGTTGAGCTGAACAGCATGTGTTAGAAGGAAAACTCTGAACTTCCAAACAACTTCCCCCTTATGACTCTCCAGCAGGATATCAAGTGACACCACACTCATCCAAAGAAACACTAAGGTAGAAGCATTATTTATGACATCAGAGCAAGATGACTCTGGCCAATCCATGCCTTGAGGGCAGGATGCTATTTTGAGCTACTTCTGCCGCTACTTTTCCACATCAACCCTTTCACGAATGCCATATACAAATATTTGACTGTTGTAGAACCCAGAGAAACTGATCTTTTTTTTCCCCTCTAGAAAGATAAAGCTTGATCCTTTTAGGGCCTGCAGATCCCCACTAGTCCTTTACAGGGATACATATGTATTAGGTAGCAGCTTTTATGAAAATCAACTGTTATTGTCATCTTCTTATAAGATTACCAAGCAAGCAACTCTGTATGTTTGCTGTCATATGTGCATGTGTGTCAATCTTTCATCAATCCTAATTCTAAACCCACAGCACTAAACTTTCATTGTCTCCATTTTTAATTAAAAGTGGTGGGATCATCTTTGTTTTATTGTCAGTAATCTGCTTATCTTAATAATGAAATGTCCCATTTTCATCTGAGGTCAGGGATTCAGATCTACCCTGAGAGTAAAGACCTCCTCTCTTTATCTGACTGACTAAGCCATGATGTTTTCAACAGTTGTATTAGTTGAGTAATCAGACCAGATTGTTCTCAGTAACAGATGACAAACTGTGAACTCTGGGCAGGCTTAGCTTGCCCGAGTATGCTATTATGAGAGCAAGTCACTAATGAGATATGTCTACGCTGCAATTAAACACCAGTGGCTGGCCTGTGCCCGCTGACGTGGGCTCACAGGGCTCAGGCTGTGGGACTGTTTAATTGTGATGTAGATGTTCGAGCTTAGGCCTGGTCTTGGGGGAGCGGTGGGTGACCCATGGAAATCACCACCTTCACATGAATAACGTAGCTGAAGTCGATGTTCTTAGATCTACTTACTGTGGTGTCTTCACTGCGGTACGTTGACGGCTGACACTCTCCCGTCGACTCCGCCTGTGCTTCTCGCCCTGGTGGCATAATGGGGTTGACGGGAGAGCACTCGGCGGCTGATTTATCGTGTCTAGACTAGACGCGATAAATCGACCCCCACTGGATCGATCGCTGCCGATCGATCCAGCGGGCAATGTAGACAAGCCCTTAGGCTGCAGCCTGAGCTCTGGGATCCTGCCACCTCGCAGGGTCCTATAACCTGGGTTCCAGCCCGCGCCCGAATACCCACACTGCAATTTAAGAGCTCCAGGAGCCCGAGTCAGCTGACACAGGACAACCGTGGATTTTTAACAGCAGTGTAGACATACCCATAGTCTCTCGATTCAGAGCTTGTACAAGTCAACAACCATACCCACTTTTAGAGTGCGATCAGCCGAGAGGAAATATTTTAATACCAAAAAGTAACTGAGGCAGTGTGTATTCTGGGCAAGAACTGTAAATCTGTTAAAAGAATACACCCCACTGGGAAGATTTTAATTTGCCCCTGTAATTTTTCCTCGCCCGTCAGTGACTTGACGCTTGAACGCAAGGAACTTTGATGCACTTGAGAAGGATAACTCTGCCCAGCTTGAGGGAAAAGAGATTTAGAAAAAACAGGAAAACATGCAAGGTTTGGGGAAAAGGTCTTTTTAAAACAAATGTATGCTGACAAAGCACAGAAGATGCTGCTTAGCAGCAGCTGCTAATCTGTGATGAGTAAAAAGTCAGAAATATTAACAAAGGAGACTGCTGTGACACAGACAACTCATCTTCTGTTTTATTATCTGCCCCTATGTAACCAAGGGCAATGCAAACCTGCAGACTCTGTGGATCTGAGGCCCAAACCAATGCCACGTGAAGTCAAGGGAAAGACTCCCACTGACTGCAATGGACTTTGGATCAAGCCTAGGGGTTTTGCGCATTGTGCTCTCCAGACTTCGTTATTTATAAATAAAAGCTTGAACAGGGGCCATGTCTGTGGGCACAGCACCTATCAGAGTGGGGCGCTGACCCTCGTTAGGGTTTCTGGGTGCCTCTGTAATACAAATGTTAAATAGTAACGACTATTTCATCTCGTCTGCTTGCAGGAGAATACAGTAGCCTGTATACAGTCCCTCTCAACCTTTTACCCAAAGAGCTCAAAGCACATCCATTTTTAAAATTATGGGTCCGATCCTGCAAGCAGATCCACAGGGGAAAATCCTAACTCCTGTGCAAATAACCACTGAAGTCAATTAGACACCATGCAGCTAGAAGGGACCACCAATGACAGGATCAGGTCTCACTGCTCCTCCCCATTTCTTGCCTAAGTAGAAGGGAACCAAAATTAAGCAGAACATGCTACAGGAGCAAAGAAAGCAGGTGGCAGATTTGTACCATGCCCCTCCTCCTCCTCTCACCCCTACATCTCTGGGATCCCATGGAGGCCTCTTCATGTGAGTTTTGCATGGTCAAAGGTATTTAAGAGCACAGCTATTGCTAGTAGCAAGTGAAGTTAAGAGGATGCCATATTCTACCACATGTTCCTCTGCAGACCCAGCAGATATCTGAAGAGGAATTACCACTCCTGTAGCATCCTTCCCATGGCTCTGACCTCACAGCAGCAGAGGGAGACATTCAGTGGCAGCATGGCTCCTATGGGGGACATGTTTCCAAGGCCAGGGGTCCCAGCAGAGCACCACAGAAAGTCTGGGAAGCAGGGCAGAGGCAGCAGGGCTGGTAGCAGACGTCTCTGCAGAATTAATCCACACTTTGTGGTTCAGGCCCATCACCAAACAGGAAGCCAGAATTTGAAGACTAGTGCACAAACCTCCTATGCACATTTCTCATATAGCTGTATGTTATCAACTCAGATTTCAGTGCTAGCTGTGCAGATTTGTAATTAGAATTTGATTTATCTTGCAGAATGCCTTTCACCGGCCTCCAAGCACTTTTCAGAATTTCAGGCTATACGTAGGGCTCATTGCACTTCAGCCACAAATGCAAATGCACAAATGCAGCCACATCTGGGGTAGAACACAGCAGCCATTATAACCGAATCCGCAACATTACAGCATTTATAGATAAGAGGCAAAGAATATTTTATCTAGTTAAAGTGTCAAGGGTATTTAGATTGCAGGAGCATAGTTACTAGGGATGGGTGATCTTGGTCAGAGAAAATAGGAACCTTTTAATATTTATAGATGCAAATCCAAATTGAGCCTTTCTGAAAATATTCCATTACCTTTTTAAAAGGTGATTTCCATGGGTCTCTGAACTTTCTAGGACTCTAGTCAGGAAAGCACCTAAGTGCATTCTTTAATAGGGGCCCTAAACAGGACAAACTACTAGTAGTAAAATAGAACAAAAAGCCATTTCCTGGTATTTTCAGCCCTAGAATGGATAAGAAGTACTAGAATCTCACAAGAGACACTGTTCTCCTAAGCCAGCCCAACTGGTCCGATTCAAGAGACATGGATATTTTGGCTACACTTTGGTATGAATGCCTGAACTCTTGGATGCTTATCTGAATCCATTACAAATGTCAGTGTTGAGGTTGGTCCAGTCTCTTCCTGGTTTCTGGCCATGACTCTCAGACAAACACCTCTAACTCTTGAGAAAAATGCCATGGGATCTTTGAGAACTAGAAATAGGATCTCAGTTTTATCATCTTCAGGTGCATTTCCAGTGTCAGCCATTGAGTTAGCTCTCAGTTATCTCAAAATTGTTTTTAGGAGGCAAGGGGTGGGGGCTGGGGAGAGAAAAATTATATAGCAATTGCCTTAAGATGTGAAAACAATCTGTTTCAGTCATGGCTCGCCAGAAGCTATTTGACCAAGTTCAACTGCTAGGAAGTCTGTTTCACTCTTCTTTTATGTTCTCTTTGTTGCACCAATTGATGTCAAGCGTGAGCCTCAACAAAGTTTAGAAAGCCGGCAAACAAGCTGTAAACAAGTGACTGAGGTAGAGGAAAAATGTTTTATTGCTGGCAGCTTGCATCCGGCTCAGATTCTGCTGTTTTAAACTGCATCACGCTGTTACACTGTGCATTGATTTATAGTGTTTATGGCAACCAATATTAGATGACTATACAGTGTAAAAGAATGTCACACCTGCATTGTAATCACTATGTCTCGCTCTGCCTGTGTGATTTACAGTAAAATGCATTCTGCAGTCAAGTGCTTTCCCCCCCTCCCCACCTTCTTCTCAGGAAATCTGACTTCATTTCTTTGTTAAATGATGATTGCTCATGGACTGGAAAGGGTGAGCAATGGCAAATGCAACAGAAGCCGAAACCCTGGGGCCTTTTTAATTTTATTTTTAGTGCAGAATAACTCCACTTTCAGATAGATGTGCACAACTGGTGGCAGGGGAAGGAGACAACCAGAAACTTGTGAGACTGAGTAGTTGAATTAAAATATGAATCAATAAATTTGTAATTTATAGCTGATTGAAACCTAAAGATGACTAATCTGGAAGCAAGAAGCCATGTTAATTTATAGTAGACAGTGTTATTAATGTATCTATATGCCTTGCTGCACAGGAGGCGTTACTGACCATAAACATCAGGTAAATCTATAAGACAGCATTGCTTTCAACATAGATTGGCTAGGCTTTGAATTTATTTTGTCCTCCCAGCCCACTAGACCTGTGCGGTTCTCAATGTAATGGGTACTCCATTGCCCCCATCTCCCTCAATAACTTTTAGAGCCAGCAGTCCCAAATTTTAAGATTGTTGGGCTATCAGTCTATTTAAAAATAAATAAAACACTTTTTTTAATTGAGTAAGCTTCTTGTAGCTCGAGGGGAAAGCAGAGGCTGCTGGGAATTTGCTCTGGGTCATCGAGCTGTAGCAGGAGAGCAGACTCCACTATAACAGGAGCAGTGGAGAAACCAACAGTCTAATTACACTCCACCATCAACCGGCAAAGTGCTTGTGAAAATGCTGGAGTGGATTCTTCACTGACTGGCCTTGCTCTGGCTGTTCCAAAGCCCTCCAGGGAGGAGGAGGAGTGTCAGGCAAATAGCCTCTAACTCTGACTGTGGAAGTGCTGAGAGGGCAGCATGCAGCTGGGGCAGTTCTTATTCCACTGCTCTGTCAAGCAAGAGTTGGAACAATCTAGCCCCAGACAGCCGGAGACTACACAGCACATATCCACACAGGAAGCTGAAGAGACGAGAACAACCTGCTCCTTTCCCGCAGAGCTCAACTCCTTTGAAAACAAAATCAACATTTAAAAAAAGGGATTACTTGTCACCATCATGCCTAACACATTTCCACAACAGACAGCAGGTGGGAACCGCTCCTTAAATAAATACTCAAAAGTGTTTTAATTGACAAACACATCATAGAGGAGTGCGAGAAATGTCACTCTCGATACAGGGTGAAACCAATTAAAGGTTGAACTGAAATTCTCAGTGGAACTAAAAAAACCCAGCAATAATGGTAAATTGTGGTGATCAGCATTTCATGGCAAATGAGTCATCTGATGAGAAATCAAAAAATCTAACCTGAAACTTAAAGACAGAGGAAAAAAAAATACCTTCAACTTCCTTCTTGAATATTGTTTAAATTTTAACTGCAATGTACAGACCTTGTTAGTGAGGCATTCTTTTCTGATTATTGTGTTTATATAAAACCTTCTTAAGAGAAAAACCAATTGTGAGAAAAAACCACATAGAAACTGTTACATAGATACAAATGCATTATGTGATGAAAACATCCACCACCGCAGTAGACAAGAAATATATCCGACACCCTTATGTTTCAGGACATAAACTATACACTAAATAGTGGTCAGGTAGAAACTTCCCCACCAGGCATGTTATTCCAATGGGGGAATTTTTTGTATCTTCCCTTGAAGCACTTCTCAGAGAAAGAATACGGAATTAGATGGACCACTGGTCTGATGCATTAAGGCAATATCTGTGTTATGTATAAACCATTTATTTTTGACCAGCTCTAAAATGTAGATATATCCTATACATGTGGAAGTGATCTGATACACTGCAAGACCATGTGATAAGTCACATTTAACAAGCATGCATCTCTGACCAGGTCATTGTATTCTGCCCACAAAGAATAACTTCCAGGGAAATAAGCAAACATTCCAATGCTCTGAGCTGTTGCAAAACAGCCACCACTTCAAATATTGATCTATCAGACAAAGATGAGGATAGGCTGAGCCATGTTTAAATACAAATGTTTCAAGAGAGCAACTGTTGCGCCTTTGTGGCTGACCTTTTTTAGCCAAAATTAATTTAGGGCAGATGGGAAGTATAAGATTGACAGTGCTGGACGCTGACGACTTTCTATTTGTCCTCTGAACATTTTTCCTTTCTTCCATCCCTCTCTCTGGCCAAATTTTGTTTAGACCAAATTTAATGCTGGGATTTTCAAAGGACTCTAAGAGCTAAATTTTCAATGGCAGTTGGGTGCCACACTCCCTTAGACTCTGGAAATCCCAGCCTGAAGTCCTAGAAAAATCGTAACTTTTTGCCTAGCCCATGATCAGCTGGTCACAAAGGCAGCACTCGTCACACTCCTTCACGTAGACGAATAATAATCTCTTACAATTACTTTCCAAAGTGTCTTTTAGCCCAAAAGGATCCCAAAGCATTTGCAGTGTCTGCATATATAGGAATCCCTTTACTGGTCACCCGGTTCTGGGGTGGAAAAGAGCAGCTGTTTAAAAGCGTACAGCGACGCTTCATAGCAAATCATGACAGGAAGTAAAGGACACTGCATCCAGGTGAAACCGCAAGGAGGTGTAGATATGCAGAATAAACAAACTGCTGACCAGTTGCTTTGCTAGCAAAAAGCTGCTGCTTCCTTTCTGCCCATCTTCCGCCAGTAATATTCAAAACAATAGGTAGCACTGCCAGAGAAGGATTTTTCACATACCGCTGCTAAAAAGGAAGGGACAGGCAGACTTTGTCTGGGCAATAGGAGTCATTTCAGGGAGAAAGAGACCAGGTTCATTTTGAAGAATACTTGCAAAACTGCCGTCATCAAAAATATTCTGAACTAAAATAAATCATCATCATAATATTATTATTAATTATTATTATTTATTTATTATTACTAATACCTTGAACTCTATCAGATCTCCTCTTTGAAATTCATCTCAGTCCCTTTGGTATTTCTTGACATTCAAAATGAAGTGTTTTCTTCTAGCAGAAAAAAAGAGTTTCTCAAAGTAAGCTTCTCATTAAAAATACGTTGTTTTTTGTCCAAGTCTGCTGCACTGTAATTGCAGACTTACTCCAGCACCTCCTACAGGAGATGAGCCTCATTACTACTCTAAACATCTGTGTTTCATGTAGACATGGACGGAGTTCCATTTATGGCTGGCTGTTCTATGATGTACATCTTGAGATAAATTGGCAATGGCTACACATACCACAAAGATTGTTTTCTTGCACAAATGTTGAACAATTATTATTTGTAATGGTAGAACCTAGATTGCGACCATGTTGTGCTAACCACTGTGCATACTTAGTGAGAGATAATGCTTGTAAATTCTTTAGGGTAATCTAATCTGATGTTGGACAAAAGAAAAGAAGCATAATCCCCATTTTAGAGACAGTGAATTGAGCAAAAGAGACGTTCTAGGAGGATAAACATCTGATGAGAAGGTACATAAATCAGAAAACTAAAAAGTCCTTACATTTAGTCCGCATTAAGTTATGGCTCTGAAACATGGACATTCCAACGATCGATAATAAAGACACAACAATCCTTCGAATTACCATGTCATAGAAGAATTCTGAAAAATATCACAGATAGACTATGTCACCAATGAAACAGTATTGGAGATTATTGGAACCCAAATGCCAGTCACACATTTTATGGAAAGAAAGATCCAGTTTCCAGGAGGTTCACTGGGTGATGCATGTTTACAAGCAATGGAAGGGAAACTTGATGGCAGAAGAAGGTGAGGAAGAAAAAGAAGATCTTGGATGGACCATGTGGCACCTTGAGTGGATCAAAAGGACTAGTCATCCACAAAGAGATTAGCAGAGGATAGTATAGAATGGGCTACCATGGTTGCAAGCCTCCCATAACGGAGATGCCACGTAAGAAGAACTGAGGCTGAGAGAAACCAATTAAGATGGAGACTGCCCAAGCCTGTTGGTCTCAATAAGAGAGAGCAATATTTTCACAGCTAGCACAACATGACCCTTTACATTTTTTTCTTTCTTTCAGTCCTCTAGTGGCTGCTATAGCCCCTTCATTTTTCCAACGGAGTTCATGCTAAGGAAGCTTGGGCAAGTGAATGGACAAAAGACTGGAGGGGGATGGACAACTCCAGCGAGTTCTTCATTTGCTTGGCACTTTTCTGAATGGCAGGCAAGGAGCCAGGCGGCCACTGAAAATACCTGAAACGCCTTTAAGGAGCAAGAAAAGTTGAACAACCTTTTTCTTAAATCTGACATTTTTATTCTGTGCTCTCGTTTTAAAAAGGAAAACAAACAATAAATCATATGGTTTGGGGCTGTATCTCCAACAAAACCCCTACAAAAGCTGTCTTGGAAGAAGCATCATATCAACATCTCCCGGTAATTGAACAAGTTATTTATAACAAGCCTTTGAGCGGGACTGGAATATATCAGAGAACACCGTTTTCCTGGTTCAGTTTGTTATGAGAGGTCGGTCTCAGTACACAGAAGGGATATGTAAGGGTATTTGTTTGATTCCAGTAAGATCAGGAATAGCTTCTGTTTTGTCACACCGCAATACAATTATATGATGTTGCTGAGAGACATTTTTTGCTTAACTTTCATGACCTTTGACTTCCATTTATAAAAGGGGCAGGCACCATTAGATTGGTCCTGTGGGTTGGTTTAGTGTTGTATCAATCCATTTTTCTTTTCAATCTGTACAATGGACAACTGCAAGGTAATGGGTATATGCCAAATCCATAGTGCATCTGACAAGAGACATATATAGGGCCCAATTCTCATAGGCAAGCTTAACTGTTATGGCATTAAATGGGAATAAATTACATTTATACCCACTTGAAGCCTGTTTGTACTGCCAAATTGGTGTAAACTGGCTTTCGTGTAAATGAGAATCAGGCAATACAGCATTTAACCCACTTGCAAGGTTTGTTACCCATCACCCTCCATTGCTGATCTCTTGGGATAGCTGCCTGCTATTGCTTCCACCTTATGACCTTAGGTCTTTAGCTCAAACGGGAGACAATTGTGTTTTGGAGTGGGAAGTCTCCAATTCTATCTGCAATGACGACCCATTCAGAGAAGTTGCCACAAGTAAATTAATAGACAAAATGCTGCTTCTTGAATTGAAGATCTAATAAAAAAAATCATGTCCATCTATCAGCTGTTTAATGTTACGAGCAAGTTGGCCAGAGATCAAAGTAATGGAAGGACTATCTTATGACAGGGGATTGGTATTTTCTCAGAGTGTTCTCTAATTATTTCTTAACTCCTGTAAAAGACCTCAAAGAATTATCCTGACAAATGTCTTGTCCACACAAATGCTGCGTTATCTGGACACTTTCCAGCTCCTTTGAACAGTGGATTATGCCAGTCTGTTCTGTGCATTTGTTTGTGATGAGAATGTCATAGACTGCAATCATTATCTGGCTTACAGCTGTTTCAGAACCAGTCCCTGACTCTCACACCCACTGGTTATTTAAAGAAAAGAAAGAAAGAAAGAGAAGAAGAAGAAAAGTACAATACTGACTGGATCCTGCCAGATTTTCCAAGCAACCAATTCCTGCTTTTAAATCAAAAGTTATTTTAAATAGCACGTGTATGAGGTATGAATTCTAATTCTGTTCAGCAAGAGATTTTACTGCAGGAGATATGGATACTCTGTCGTACCAGATACTCAGAAGACCCAATCCTAGAATGCTCACTCACCTGAGTATTTCTTACTCTTGTCAGTGGTCCCACTGACCTCAGCGGGACTAGTTACATTAGGCATGCAACTTGAACGACATTCCTGTGCCATTACACAGCACATCCCGATCTTGAGTCAAGGAGTGCAGAGTTACGCACATGCTTGTCTCTGGCTTGGCGCTAGTGGATAAGGAATGGGTGCAGCGTGGCACCATCCTTTATTTGCTGGTCCCCACAGCTGAGCCAGCTCAGGTTGAGATGTAGTAATTCACTGCCGCTATTGACTATTGTTACTAATTACTACCTCCCAGAGCAAGAGGGGGGAAGGAGCAGGCAGGAAATTATGCCTCCTTGAGCCATGATCCCATGCTGACTGTATCCTTGTGACAAGATCTAGCCCTCTGACTTCAGTGGAATGACTCGTGTGAGTAAGGGTTGAAGGATGGGGTCTACAGAATACATTTTGTTATAAGATTTATTACTGTATCTTTTTTTTTAAACTATGAATTGTCATAAACACACTAGTGCCATGCCCAACAGATAAAATTGATTGCTCCACTGAAAGGGCTTGCAGTAATTTTACAGTCATTCTTCTCCCCTGTGTGACTTGCACATAAAGCAATCTTTCACCTGTATAATGTAGCCCTCCACAGGGGGCACACGACATTTTGGGTACCTGATGTCATTTCTCAAAATTACCCTAAAGCAGTACTAAAATGGGCCCCTGATCCTGAAATGGGCTGAACACCTTCAGGAGTTGCCCAGCCACCTCAACTCCTGGTGACTCAGCACTTTGCTGGCTGTGATCCCATTCTTTCTGCACTTCAGATTACAGTCATTTATGATATTAGCAGAACCTCTTGCTTAGTGATCAGCAAAGAGCTGGTGTCAATTATACAGTTCAAGTAATGATCAATGGTCATTGACTTTCAACGTGTACTAGGATCCGCAACTTTTCATATGTTAGTGTCTTTTTCCTCCTCACTCAAGTGCTGGAACTGGGGGTGCTGTCACACCGCCGGCTTGAAGGGGATTCCATCATATAAAGATTTACAGTTTGGTTCAATGACTCCTAGCACCCCCCTTATACAAATTGTTCCAGCACCTCAAGGGAGGAAGGATAGCTCAGTGATTTGAGCATTGGTCTGCTAAACACAGGGTTGTGAGTTCAATCCTTGAGGGGGCCATTTAGGGATCTAGGGCAAAAAATCTCTGAGAATTGGTCCTGCTTTGAGCAGGGGGTTGGACTAGATGACCTCCTGAGGTCCCTTCCAATGCTGATATTCTATGAACTTCATTTTTGTGCATCCACCTTCCTCTCTTTTTCAAAGAATTTTTAACCTATGTAACTAAGCAATGTGGAGTAGATCCTACGACCAGCATGGAAAAGGATAATTTTAATAATATTTCAAAGATACACAGATCTCAGTGGAATACTTAATCTGTGCTTCCTATGGCCTCAAACCTGCAAACATTAGCTTCCGGCTATAATGCTTGCTACTGTTAACTAATCCCATTGCATTCCCAGAGACTCAGACTTTAAGGCCAGAAGGGACCATCATAATCTACCTTAATGTGTTAATTTTAGCTCACGATGACATTCATAAGGCCCTCAAGCCATATTTTCACAGTGACAGGTATGTTGCTTTTGGGTTTAACCTGCCCTACAATATTCAAAAAAAAATGTACAATATACAATTTAACCTGCCCTAAAATGAGTCTGCTAACAACATAAGAAGTTAAGCATGTTTGTAAGTCTCTGCAGGATCGGGGCCATAGTTATATAGCAGCTTTCATCTTGAAGGGTTTTGAAGTGCTACACGGAACGCATTTCTGAAACACAGCCACATCGGGGGTGGCTGGGAAGCAACCACTCAACAAAGCCCTGCACAACAAGGAAGGAAATTTTAGCCGACTCCAAAGCAAACCTCTACTCTAAGAAAAAGTGCTAAGGCATCTGTAATTCTGCACAAAACGGTGAGGACTTTTGTTAAATAAGGTCTCATCCAAAAAGATGTCACACACTGAACTGCGTGGAATTCAATTTCTCTACCTCAGAAGGATCAAGGGTGAGTTGAGCCCACCTGAGATTTGAATTTATGGCTTCAAAATGCAAAGCTTGATACTGCTAATTAGTATGGCTAGATAATGCAACATGTCAAGCTGAGCTATCAGATAGAAAGGGGGTGGGACTATAACCCTAAAAGGCTAGTTAACGGGACACCAATGCATGCTCACTCTACAGCCCTGAGCAGAATGTAGGCACTTCACTAACAAAGAAGGAAACCCCAGCAGAGCCTTTACCAAGGGAGTCATTACTATACAGACAGGAAAGGAGAGGGAGCAGGGAAGACATAAGGAAAAGGACACACCAAGATGGCTCTTTTCCATCCTCAACTGGAATTTAACGGTGTGTTTATATAGTAATTGTGATAATGTATACAGGACCAGACCTTGAGCTGTTGTAGATGGACAAAGCTCCATTGACTTCAAAAGGAGCTTTACCAGTTCACATGAGCTGAGGATCCAACATTTTCTTTTTTCCTGGATGAAGAGAAGTTAGAGGTCCCCCCCCCCCGCCCCTCTGCCATCTCTCACTGTTGAAATTCACCAGTGCCACTCGGGTAAAAGTCAGGCAGTTCTAGAAAAAAAAAAAGTGATTCCTCCACTCTCCGTTCTTGGTTTTACTGTGTCAAGGCCTAGGCTCCTCTTCATCATTTTTTTTGGCGGATGGCAGCAAATCAACATGCAATGAAACAATCCAACATGTCATAGCTTCCCCCAGCAAACCGAGCAAAAAACAATTACTGCTATTAATAGAGAGCAATACTTCTCCACGCTAATTAGGTGGAGAGTGTTCCCTGGGATTTGGTGCCTTAGTTTGAATGGGAGGTTGGAACCAAGTAGGGTAACTAAAATTTCCACAGCAGACCATTTTTTCCTGTATGTAATCCATGAACAGTAATTTAGAATAGTGATAATCCTCCATGCCATTCACCCTTAAGACCTTTATAGCAACAGGAATGAGATCAAAGGACAAACAAAGTCTTTTAATCCCTCCAAGTGCGAGTTCAACCTAATCTTACATTTTTGTCTGTTAATTCTCTGCAAATCTCCTTTTAACTTTGTTTAACATTCATTATCCTTTTTCATGCCCTAATTTTACAGAAAAGTAATGTGTGAGGCTAGGAGTACATTCAAACATTTCTCCAGGGGGGTGGCATTGCTTGTATAATACGCTCATTTCTCATGGTAGCTATTGGGGCGGGGAGGTAGGTGGAGGGGAGAAGCGTATGTGGTAAACGCAAAGGGGGATTAAGTTTGATAAATGAGGTGTAGAAAGATTCCCGGGAATTAGCTAGCCCACTCTCTTTTAGCAGTGTGAAACCTAAACAATAATTATGAAAATCATTTCAAGTTAAAGCTTTAGGAGACAGCAATTTTCTTGCGTAAAAAAAAGTTTACTTGTGGATAAATGAAATCAGGAGGGGACTGCATGGCTCAGTAGGTCTAAAAAAAACAAAAAAAACAAAAAAACAACCACCCTAGGATACACATTTATTATTTGGCACCCGGATTCTTCAAGCATAACCTATTGCTGTTAGAGGCTCTTACTTAAGAGCATAAGAACGGCCATACTGGGTCAGACCAAAGGTCCATCTAGCCCAGCATCCGGTCTTCTGACAGTGGCCAGTGCCCGGTGCCCCAGAGAGAATGAACAGAACAGGGAATCATCAAGTGATCCAGCCCGTCGCCTATTCCCAGCTTCTGGCACTTATATACAGTGATTACCTTGATGAGCTCGGTAACAGTCTGAGGGCTGGTCCACACTAACCCCCCAGTTCGAACTAAAATATGCAACTTCAGCTATGTGAATAATGTAGCTGAAGTCAAGTACCTTAGTTTGAACTACAAGGTACTTACCGTGGGTCCACACACGGCAGGCAGGCTCCCCTGTCCACTCCACGTACTCCTCTCACGGAGCAGGAATACCGGCGTCGACGGCGAGCACTTCCGGGATCGATTTATCGCGTCTAGACAAGACGCGATAGATCAATCCCAGAAGCTTGATTGCTTGCCGCCAAACCTGGAGGTAAGTATAGACGTACCCTTAGACAGCTAAATAATGCTACTTTGTATGGACCCGATCCAAAGTCCACTTAAGTCAGTGGCTAGTCTCCTGTTGACTTCAACAGCCTTTGGAACGGGACCTGACTGTAGTACTCCCTATACCAAAGGAATCCAAGAATAAAGCAAGCACTAAGGTAAAGTTATCTAGGTGCAAAAATGCAAAGTCTTTAAGGGCAATGCCTCCACAATAGCACCTTCATTGTGAGCCGCACATGATACACTTGCATAGGGCCCAATCCCGCAAAGTGCTAAGTCAAAGGGGCTACTTGCCCTTAAATTTGAGCACCCATTAAAGGGCTTTTGCCAAACCAGGAACACAGTTAGGTTTCCCAATTAGTAATCGGCTTTTTGTAGGCATTAGTACAACGCTGATCGCTGAAATATCTGACAACCCCCTGCTCCTTATGAAGGGATCTAGGCCACAAGTCCCTAAACGGAGCAATGAGGAAATTGCTGGAGCCACGTGGGAGCATATTGCGCAGCAGGCTTCTAGCTGTAGCTGTAATATATGAGCAGTCCAGGGCCATGAGAATTTAGAGCTTACAATCTTCCTTATTTCACCTTTTCCACCCACACCAGGAAAATTAATTCATGGGGAAGATGAGCTTCTTCTACCTTTTGTGTTTGCCTATACAGAGGAAAAAAGCAACTCGCGGCAGCAATTCTCAGAGCCCAGGTCAACTGACTTCGGGCTTGTGCTATGGGGCCAAAAATAGCAGCCTAGCTGTTCGGGCTCAGGCTGGAGTCTGAGACCCACACCCCTCTCAGTGGGTTTCAGAGCCCGCGCTCCAGCCCAAGCCCAAATGTCTCCACTGCTTTTTTACCCTGTAGTATGAGCCCCAGGCCTCCTAGTAGCTGGCCGAGGCTCTGAGACTCCCTGCGGAGGGTCTTTTTTTGACATACCCTTTGAGACAAACATACTGTGCCGTGTTGGTAAAATCTGAAAGGAGACAGTAGGATGGGAACTCAGCTGGCAGATCCAAATGTCGGTGCTAATTTTCACCTCTCCACCTTTTAGCCGCAAGTGACCTACAAGAAACAGACTTGGCAACCAACAAAAAACCACCTCTTGAGCACTAAGGTCTCTATTCAGGACAGCTCTTCAACACATGCTTAAACTTGACTTCAATGGGACGTAAGCAGGTGTCAACCTAAGCAAGTGCCAGTGTGCTGTGCTAATTAGGGATGCACTCCTGCATTGCAGTCTGTGAATGGTAACGTTTCAACTCTCCTTATGAGGCGCTCTAATTAAAACCATCTTTGGTTAACAACTGCCAGACTAATAAATGGTTTGGGGCTTCAAGTGTTTATCAGTAGCTGGGCGAGCTCATCCTATGATTGTGCTTTTGGTTTAACTGGTGCTACTAAGATCTTTAGAAGCCTACGTTATGGATAGGAACATTCTTGGGGCTAGACTGTGACTCGGACTGTACGTCAGAGCAAGGGAGTCAAAAGGAACAAGACCTCCCATGATGCACCTGTGCAAGCAACTGGACCTTGAATCCAAGTGTGTAGTAGTAAGCAGGAGTTGCACACACCCACAAGCAGATCCTTGGCTCTACATGTCCTACATGCTGGACAGCTCAGCTGAGCCAGTGCAGGGGTGTTGTATTTGGCTGCTGAACAGGCCACAGCAAATTACTGTGCAAGATGGTGTCACACTGTCTCCCCAGCTGCTCCTGGGGGTGTGTAGCTTATGTACTGCTCCTTGCTCAGGGCTTTGCCTAAAGTCTCTTTCTAGATCTTGGTTATTTTTCTTCAACCAATCATATCATTAGTAATCCTACAGGGCGCCTGCCTTTCCAAACCGTCTAAGAGGAGACTCCTGATTAGAGATGACAATTCCTTGTCACTGCAACTTCGGTTTCGTTCTGTGCTGAAGAGGAGTTGTGTGGGGTTAGGGCACTGGCCTGTGATGTGGTAGAGCCAGGTTCAAGTCCTTGCTCTGCCTGATTCAGAGCAGAGGTTTTTCCATCCCTGATTGTGCTGAGAAGGGATATGAACCCAGGTCTCCCATGTTCCAGGCCGGTGCCCTAATTATCCCCAGCTCTGGAGTCAAGTATCAGAGAGGTAGCCGTGTTAGTCTAAATCTGTAAAAAGCAACAGGTTCTTACCCACGAAAGCTTATGCTCCCAATACTTCTGTTAGTCTTAAAGGTGCCACAGGACCCTCTGTTGCTTTTTACAGCTATGGAGTGTTTCTCTGGTGGAAATAGATTGGCACAACTGGTTGAAACCTATTCAGATATTTCTTTGGGAAGGGGGGCAAATTCCAATCCCTACCCTACCCCATTCCAGTCCTCACTCAGTCCCACCCTCCTGCAGGGACGATGGTTCTTCCTCAGCCAGGAAGTCTCCCCTCTAACTCATAGAACACATGAGCTGGTCTACCAGGAGACAAGTTCTTGGCATTCTACCACACAGACTCCCAATGTGCCGGGTTGGTGTTCCAACCAGCTCTAAAAAATTATGTCCATTCCACTCTGTGTGAATCTAAAAGATGATCCCGTTGTACTTTAAACAAGAGTAAAAGTTGGTCCTGGTATTCTTGGCCACATTTTTTCTCCTCAGTAGTAGCTACAATTCAGTGGTCACATTTTATTATTAACACCAGACACACACAAGTCCTTTAGCATGAAAAGCAACATGTAAAAGCAAAATATTACTTTATACCTGAACAAAGGCTTGGTTGCTCAGAGCTCATTTTGATCCCCACATTGAAGCCATCCAGACAAAAGTGGTGTAAAATCCTAATCACTGCTGAGTGTAAACCAAGCGTGTGACATCAAACACACAATTAGTACTTTACCACAGCATCCAACAAAGAAAGCTGAGTGGTGGGGGAGAAAACTCTCATCTAATATAAATAGCTGCAAAGAAAACACAAATACTACACAAGTCTATTTCAATGGAAAATTCTTCTTATATTTGCTCCATTGTGAAAATCCACTTTAAAAAAAATCAGAATATTAAGCATCAGGTGGTGTTATTTCTTCATAATCAACCATTCCTGCCATCTCCTTGGGATCATGTCATACAGGATCTGGAAGCTTCTGATTGGCTTATCCTGAAAGTTTTATTTATATTTTATTTTAAAATGCCCCTATCATTTAAAGATACTTTGAAGGTGTGCCAGCTTTTTTTAAATTTTACTTGTATTTGGGATATTGAAGGCTTTTTGCCATTAAGTATCGGTTTTTGATAATGTGTAGTTAACAGCAAATGGAAAAGCTTTTAAACTGCTCTGAGGATTACATGGTTGTTTAATTGCTTGACTTTCTAATGGATGTAGTGTAGAATTTAATATTCTGCACTTTTGCATTACATACTAGAAGGAAAAAGGGAGCCCTTTAACTGCTCGTACTAAAAACTCCAGTCAATCAAGTTTAAGCTCATTCATTAACAAGTGTTAATATATCTATGAGGAAATCAAAGACACACTGTTTACACTGCGCAGGCCATTGTCTTCTAGCCAGAGCTGAACGTCTAGAGTAAACTCTTACCTAAATTAGAGGAACAAAACTTTAGGGGCTGGATTTAAATCAGCTGATTTTATGTCCGAAGGCACTTACTTATAAGCAACGTCATGAGTAAAAACCACCACCCTGTTAGATGTCCATACAAGCACTGAATTACCTCTGTTCCTAGCAAAGCTACTCAGCTAGACTCTTAGACTTGCATCATTCCGTTGAAATTAATGGCTACTTTGAGTTATGCCAACTGAGACCCTATGTATCTAATATCCTCGCTGGAAATTTTTGTTCAAATGGGTCCAGACTCAGAACTAGTATGGATCACATTGTGCCCTGCTTGCTCATACTGATAATTACCTTCCTCCAAGTCATCTCATTGAAATGGAGTATTCATGAACAGGGCCTGTTCCACCTTGCGCCCCCAACCCAACCCTGAGGCAGCTCCCCGCCCCCCCCCTCCTGTGGCGCCCCCCCCCGTGGCCGCTCCCCCCCCCCCCCCCCGGGGAGCCATGCGGCAGCTCCCCACCCCAGGTCACCTCTGCTCCGCCTCCTCCCCGAGCACACCGCCCCCACTCTAATTTTCCTCCCCTCCCAGGTTTGCGGCGCCAAACAGTTGATTGGCGCCGCAAGCCTGGAAGACGGGAGAAGTGGAGCGGCAGCTGTGCTGGGAGAGGGAGTCTGTGCCGTATGTGTCAGCGCGCCGCCAGCAGCCCAGCCCAGGAACGCTGTAAAAAAAAATTGGGGGCACCGCTTTTTGGCGCCCCTAAATCTTGGCGCCGTAGGCAACCGCCTAGTTTGCCTTAATGGTAGCACCGGCCCTGTTCATGAATAGGAGGGACAGATAACAATAGTAGTCATACAGCCCTCCTCTCCCCCACCCCCACACACAGACAGGTAGATGCTGTAGAAACTCCCTCTTCCTTCAATCCTGCCTTGCAGTTCCGACTGCTATTCCAACAACCACCTCCACCTCAGTAAGTAATAGCACTACAGTCGGACACATTACATGGTGGTTTTGTGACCCAGGTAACATATCGTCGCAGAAGGCAAGGCTAAAACACCCATGCACACTTCTGCCTCAGATGTAATCAAAACCAGGTCTCCAAAGGTAAAAGGGAACATGCTACCCCTAAGGGCCTTAGTCAAACATTTTTCCGTATGACACTGCAATCAAAAAATGGCAAATGTAAGGCCTGATCCTCTAAGGTGCAGTTGTTCCCAGCTAAGAATGCTCATCACTAGAGCTGGTCAGAAGTTCTGCAACAAACCATTTTTTGTCAGAAAATGATGCCAAAACCAAAACTTTGTATCGGAAAGGGTCAGTTTTAAGTAATTTTTCAACTCAAAAACTTTTTTTAAGTTGTCAAAATGTTTCAATTGACATGTTCTAACTGAAAAATTCTGGTCTTCCAGTTTGAAACAACTTTTTGTTTCAAAATTTCAGCTGTAGTATATTTTAAATTAAAAATGGTCAAAAACAAAAATGATTTGATTGACCGGAACCAATTTTTAAAAAATATTTGCGCTTTGTAAAAAATTTTGAGATGGATTTTTTGTCCTGATTCAGGGAAAAAAGTTACAAAATCTTGAAAATGTTCACAGGATGGGAAACCATTTTCCAGCTCAACACAGCACCTGCCAGGACTGAACCCACTGCTCTTTGAGGAAGGATTACCATGTTGTTCCTAATGAGTGTATCACACATTTCAATGCTGATTAACTTCCTGAGGGCCTGCTTCTTCTACCACCTTGTCAAAAAGTGCCTTACTTCTCAAAGGGTCCCACCGATATCCATCAGGACTATTCATGAAATAAAGTGCCACTCAGCATAAATAAGAATGGCAGAATTAGGACCTAATTGAGATACAGAGAATAAGAGATCTCTGGAACAATTCTCTTCTGATGAACTTCCTTGAGGCTAAGAGTTTAGTTGACTGAAGTGGGGAGTGGGACCTATTAAGGCAGAACTGATTACAAAGGGACAGCAGCATGTTGACAAACAGTCACATTTAGAACCCTAACATAAGGTTGCCAAGACACTATGATTTACTGAGGACAAGTCGCAAAAATAGCAGCCACACATTTTAAAATACTTCAAAGAGAAAATAAGAGACCAGATTTATTTTTGTTTCACCTTCACAGAGCCAAAGAAAGATGGACACCCTCCTTCTTAAGGGCAGTACACTTGCCACCTACTCAGTTCTGTTAACCTCCTCTCATTCCGGTTTCCCATATACCCAAGAAGAAGGCAAGCATTCAAGAATTTCAGTGCCCTTTGTGACAGTCACAACCCAATCCATGCAATGCAGGAGACGCCATCGGATAATTTGGGCAAGTTCCCGTTTTATGTTACTGAGAGTGTTCTCCTACAGAAGAGAGTTACGGTGAAACCTCTTTTCAAAGCCTGTCTGTAGGATGCTGACAGAATGCAGTATGTAGCGTACGGTCCCTTACAATATGTACTAACTACCTATGCTAAATAATCTGTTCCATCTTGCATTTTGCTATGAGACTGGGAATTCCTTTCCCAGACATGAAGAAGAGCTGTGTGCGGCTCAAAAACTTGTCTGTCTCACCAACAGACGTGGGTCCAATAAAAGATATTACCTCACCCACCTTGTCTCTCTGACAGAATGCAGTGTCGCTCAACCAAGAATTTAATAGAGCAACTATTGCTTTGCTTTCTCATCCTCTTTTTACACCGTAAATAAAGTTATCTGGGATTTCAAGGCAGCTCTTCTACACTTTTCCCAGCACCAGCACGGTCAATAAAATAAAGGTGGGGTTCTGTATGCTTAGCTTTCTGTTGGCTCACGTGTGACTATCCATTGCCGGAGACAGGATATCAGATACATCAGATACCAGGCTGCTGGTCTGACAAAATATGGCAGTTATGCATAGCCAGCTGAGGGGCTGGATACACCTAGCAGATATGGCGTCCTTAGCCACACAGCAGCTACTATCCAAACCTACGAACAGCTGGGGTGATAGGGAGAGTTCCAGCCCTGCTGCTCACGTGGTGGGAAGAGACTCCCAATGTAACTCAGTGTATGATTTTGACCCAGGGCTATTGGCATAGCCTTTTTGCAGATTGCCAGCAGGGTGAGTGATGGTATCCGCCGTGTTTGTATTAAGGAATCAGTGAGAAATGTACACAACAAAAACCACCTAATACGACAACTTTTAAAAACCAAAAACTTATTAAAAATGTCAGGATTGATTTATCATTTGGGGTTAAAAAATAATAATAGCTTCACGGATGACAACGCTCCTCCTGAGCAATGCACAAGAGCAAATAGAACATGACAACTCAGCAGCATCACCTCCTCACGAGCATGGCCTCAAACAGACTCACAGGGCTGTCTGACCCAGACAGCTACCCCACACCGCTGGTCTCGGATTACAACCAGATCCGCCAAGTCTAACAGCCATCTTGAGTGCCACAGGGGAGACAACAAAGCTAAGTACAGGACCTATTTCTCACCTCATTCACAAAACAAGCACCCTTCACTTAAATACACCAGAAGAGCTTGTGTGAGATGGAGTCTTGTGATCGAAGAGATGACGTTTAACCCACTGCAGGGACTTGCTTTGGAGAACTGAAAGATCAGAATGACAAAGATATGGTTTCAATGGAGAACCTTCTGCTGTGCGCTCAAATGCAACTCTCCAGCCCAGCCCAAATGGTAGGAGATATGGCCTCATTGTTATTAATAACCAAAGATTCCTTTTTTTTAGAGTCACAGTTCTTATAAGCATCGTTCTTTATTGCTCTGACTACACGACAGCTGCGCATTGTGATTTATGGTACAGAACAAATACAGGCTCTAAGGAGCTTCATCTCACTGACTTCATGTAAACCCTTATATTCTAGCTGTGGAGGGAGGAGCTGCCTAACCTGACTAAAGGTATCAAAATCCGGCCCTAAGTTATGCACATAACCCCGGAAGAGATAACAAGCAAAGGACAAAGCCCGAGGAGCAGAAATACAAGCGAAAGAGAGCTTGATACAGACTTAGGTTCCATGCATGTTATTGGTTCCTCCTCTTTTTTTTTTTTTAGCCTTCTTATTGACATCTAGTTACAGGAGAGCTGTGAGAGATCTACCCATAATTCCACTGCTCAGATGAGGTGACAGGGAGCACGATGGCTTTAATGGATAAAATACCACCACCAGGCTCAGCTTGGCAATTCCACATGTTTAATTATTCACGTGGGCAAACTTTAATTAAGTCTTTGAGCCATGGGAGCAGCTCATTCACGGACGTGGAGTACAAAAGTGTGGAGCCTCCCAGGAAACCAGATCGTATTCCTTTGAGGGGAAGCAGCACGTCAGCTAGTTGAGTACCAATGGCAGCTCAACACCACCATCAGCCAAGCACCACTCGTAGCTGAACTATCACAAATAGAGGTGACCGGGATTAAGAATCTGTATTCTGGGATTCCAAAGTAATTTGTCAGGTGCAACTAAATAAACCAGTTTCGGGAAAACAGAGACCAGAGTGTGTGAGAATTTCTCTAGTTACCAGTAAAACTGCTTGATTTCCTTTAATGAGATGGGATTCTTTTAGCAGACAGCACAGGAATTAAACTTAGATGAGAAGTACTACAGTGTAAAATCCTGAACCGCTAAATGAACCATCTAATCACATCTGTTAACAATACAAGATACTTATTCTAGCCTGCTAGACAGTATTATTCAGTAGGTGCTACCTAGATATTTTCCACTCAGTTGAGCAAAACATCAAAGGGATCCGACAGCTGAGAGATTCCATCTTGTACACGTACTATAGCTTAGCTTGGTAAAGCACAAAGCATCTAGTGAAATGTGCTGAGAAGAAAATTAAATGAGTCTTTTGACTACTGGCTAGTTAAAATACATTCCCCCTAGCTATTATAAATTGGCTTATGCCATAAGCAACCTGCATGGCTACTCCCACCGCAGTCCATCTCCAAAGTCATTACATAAAGCAACCTCGCAACCAATGCTTTCAAAGACAAAAAGCTATGAATGATTAAACATAAACCATCCTGATGGTGTGACACTCTCTGAGGCAAAGGATGCTCAAAATAAACGCAGACATTGCAACTTTAACTCATGCTTTTGTGGCAGACGAAAGACAACAAGGACAGCTAAACTCTGTAAAGAGGCATTGTGGGTTTCCATATTTGTTGTCCATCAATGACTTCCATAGCCAGTTTGCTCAATGGATGCTTTGATCTAACTGCCAACTCTACAGACACACCCTGGTCTCTGAGAACCAAGTTTATGCAGATCAGTGTTTGCCCTCAGGAATATTTGTGCAGCACAGTTGCCCCCAAATAATTTGGGCCTCCTTGCAACTCTCTTTGCCTCCAGTGTGTGTGTTGGACCAAACCCCAGCACTTGGTTAGCAATTCTGCCTGTTGATGCTGGTGATTCTGTTCATGAATTGAATCCAGCTCACTCCACTACTCAATTGCAGAACTAACATAACTAATGGGAGTTACAAAAAAAATAAAATAAATAAATCAGTAGAGTAAGTGTCTATGAGTTGAGGGCTCAGACCCTTAAAAGCCTGCTTGCTGAAGCACTCATTCAAAATGTTGATTTTTTTTAATTCTACAATGCAATGAAGTAGAACAGCAGTTCTCAAACTTCATTGCACCGTGACCCCCTTCTGACAACAAAAATTACTACATGACCCCAGGAGGTGGGACTGAAGTCTGAGCCTGCCTGAGCCCCGCCACCCTGAGTGGGGAGGCCAAAGCCCAAAGGATTCAGTCCTGGGTGCGGGGCCTGTAATCTGAGCCCTGCCATCCAGGGATGACACCGTCAGGGGTCCTTTGGGGGAAAATAGCCTTCTCTAGCAGAATGGACGCATTAGCTCCCATTAGCACTAATGGGAATTGGGCACCTACATCGACTGGAGACTACAGACACGTTGGTAACACACGTCATGTGACTGTAGACTTCATCTGTTCTATGGTGGTTTAAGATGAATCATTGTAACATGACATGCTTGACAGCATCACCTAAAATAGCCACAGACCACAAACAATCTGGTCTCCGGTTCCTACTCTGAGGATGGAGGGTGGTCTGCACCAGTCCTGTGCCAGTGAGTTGTTTGTATCCCCCTCCAAACAGCTCAGCTGTGCTAGCCAGCAAGTTCTCTTGGATGCTTACCTGGCCCCTAGGACCACAGCTCTAAGCACCTCACAGCCTTTAATGTATTAATCCTCACTGTACCTCTGGCAGGTAGGGCAGAGTTGTTATCCCCATTCTGCAGATGGGGAACTGAGGCACAGAGACTAAATGACTTGCCCAAGGACACACAGGAAGTCTGAGGCAAAGTAAAGAATCGATTTGGGGTCTCAAATCCCAGGCTAGCAGTCTAACCATGAGGCCGTCCTTCCTCTTGGATGGGAACGGAGGAAGCAGGCAGGCCCTGCCTGTCCCTTTCTCACTCCTCTGTGAGGGAGGCGGAGCAGCAGCCCCTCCCAGACTCTTCTCCCTCTAGTGCTGTGACCTGCAATACAGGCAGGCAACACACAGGGTGGAGTAAGGTGGTGCATTATGCCCTCATGATTCCTGTGCAGCCACGGACAGTGAGTCACAATCTGCCCATGTTTTCATGTTTTGTGCCTTGTTTACTCCGCTTGGATAGTGAAACTGGAAAAACAAATCTGGGTTTTGCATTTGTTTAGATTTCATGTCAAATGCCGATTCTCTCCCCCCCCCTCCCCCCTTTGAATTTTACCCGGTAGAAGTTTGGGATAGAATATAAAAAAAAAAAAAGTGCAAGAAATGAAAGTGCCCCAAATGGTTATTAACAGCATAATGGTTCCAATCCAAAGCCCACTAAGAGATTTCCAATGACCTCAGCGTGCTTTGAATGACCCCCCACACACACCTCTTCGTCAGGAAGCATTACAGGAGCACAGGGCCTGCATTATCTTTAAAATGAGGCCTTGTTTTCTCCCTTTCCAAATCGGCTTCTCTTCCCTCCCCTCCCTTCCTCAGCAAACCCAGCAGTTGTCTCTCCACAATATGACAGCAGAGCTTCACTAGTGAAAGATGGAACCGGTTATTTAAAAAAAAAAAAAAAAAAAAAACCACACAAACCTCTGAAAAAACTGAAACCAGATCCCACCACCCCCATGAGTTCAGATGACTAATGCGATTGGGCAGCAACATCACAGCTGAAAGCAAAGATGGAGCCCAACAGCGAAGGGTGAAGGCATCCCATGCTAGCTACCCTGGTTTATTCCGAACCCAGGTTGGGTGATGTAATGCTTAATTTTCCAAGGTTCTGCATTTATGTGCAGCTGCTTTAGCACGTGAATGCTCCTCTTTATAGTTTATCTTCTGCTTCAGAACAACATCTTCGGCCTTATTTCGCATGCTGGACGTACACGTTATTTTGCAAATGCAAGACACCAGTTACCTAATTAGATTCATTCTGGCATTCCTGCCGTGACCAGCAGCTGTAGGAGACTAGTCCAGACTAAATTGTCAACTCATTGGGGCACATACGGTGTCTTCCTGTAGGTTTGTAATGCACCTAGAGCAACAGGGTCCTGATCGTGATTGGACCATTTGGCACTACCATGCTAGAAATAAATGATGATGATAATACTTGCTTCATGTCTAGTTTAAAGCTTGTGCATTGAATGGATCTTACTCGTTTGCAAGTCAACGGGAGCTCTGCTGTTTGCTTAGGTGGGAGTAGGAGCAATTCATTGTTTTAAGCAGCTGCAGAGTGAAGGAACACAGAGTTCTACGCTCCCCTTCAGCACAGGACAGTCTTCCTCTGGAGCTACACAAATGGGACATCACATCCCACAAGACCAAGTCCACTGTCTGGTACTTAACAAAAGTGAGCATATTATGTCTTTTGTTATAATCCCGAAGTGCCTTCCATTATTGATCTGGCATTCCTGGCAGCAATCTATCAATAGGAAATTGAGTTAAATCCTTTCAGCTGAAAAGAAGGGTTACTAATTAGCTGACATCTTCAAATAGCTCTCAAACTGAATGAATTCTTGCACTTAGATTCTATGTTTTATTAATGTTGCCGTCCAATCTGATATAAAGGCAGTGTGTAATGAGAGTTTACACATTTACCATTGATTGCAATATCAGATGCTGACAGCTCAAGGGGTGCATCTTGGATAATAGCACCAGAAGTAAATAGATAACATATTAAAACGCAGAGCTCCAAGCAGCAACAGTCTATGAAGAATGTAGCATACAATGGCCTGAGCTCAGTTCCCCCTGTTCAGGGAACAGATGGCAATAAGAACTGATTTTGAGTAGTTATGTATAATCCCCTCTAAGTGGTTGTCAGAATACACTGCCGTTGCTATGTACTGTACATAGAGCAAATGGTAATTTTCTATAGACTTTTATAAATGCCATTGTAAAAAAAAAAAAAAAACAAAAAAAAACCCTCTCACCCCTCTGGAGCGGTTTCAGATGAAAAACACTGCAGCGCCGCGGTCAGAGAGGCCACTGGTAAAATCAGAATAGGAGAACACTCGCTGGGCTTTGATGTACTATTGTTTACAGGACAGAAGCAGGAGGGGAAAAGTGATTGTTTATGAGAGACAAGAGGGAACCTGCCTTTAAGACAGAGGTCATCAGGTGAGATGCACTTATTCTGTGTAGCCCAGCTGGTTTTAAAATTGGTCTTGCCTATACTACTGCTGATTTAATTCCCAAGCCCATTAAAAAAAAAAAAAAGTGTTAGTACATAGGTGGCTACGTTTCTGCCCCTATAGAATACAGGACCGGGAATGGGTCAAAAGCAAAGTCGCAAAACTGACGAGTAACAATCACTCTCATTCTTGGTGCAACTGGAATGATTTGAAAAGACTTTTTAGGGTGCCCATTTACTGTTTTCTAAAAAGTGCCACCATTCTCAGGGCACATGCATTCTGTGCATTATACTGACTGTACTGGCTAATTCCTATGTGTGTCACTGCCCACTAGTGACAGGAACAACAACTGCCCAATTACATGTACCAATACCGCTACAACTAGTGGAAAGTCATCTGGAGCTCAACTGGTAGGTGCCCTTTTTCCTGGAGCAAGACTTGAATTCCATCTCTATGTGAAGCCTTGAATGGCTACACTGTGCAGAACAGGAAAGTTCTAGGTGGGCATGAATGGGTTTCCATTGCAGAGGCTGGTAATACCAGGATTACAATATTGTCCCACTTTAGGGTGACCAGACAGCAAATGTGAAAAATCGGGATGGGGGGGTGGGGGTGGGAGATAATAGGAACCTATATAAGAAAAAAAGACCCAAAAATCAGGACTGTGCCTATAAAATCGGGACATCTGGGTCACCCTATCCCACTTCTGTATAGAACTGGCCAGTCCTTAACCCTAGGGCTGGCTCCAGGCACCAGCTAAGGAAGCAGGTGCTTGGGGTGGCCAATACAAAGGGGCGGCACGTCCAGATCTTCGGCGGGAATTCAGCAGCGGGTCCCTCAGTCCCTCTCTTCCTCTTTGAGAGGGAGTGAAGGACCCGCTGCCGAACTGCCGCCGAAGAATGGAGCCATGTGATTGAGCTGCTGCTGAAGTGCCGCCGATCAGCTTTTTTTTCCTTCTCTTTTCTTTTCACTGCTTGGGGCGTCAGAAAACCTGGAGCCAGCCCAGCTTAACCCTCTCCCTTCTCCAGCTTTTATAACGTGCGGTGACATTGGCGCAAGAGAGCAACAGGAAGAGAATCAGCACCTTTCTAGGAAAAGAGGTTAGTAAATCATGTTTTATAGCTGAAAGAGGCTTTCATATTAATGAAATAGATTTGTAATACAAACCTAATCTGGATAACCTAGTTAATCCTTTGCCATCCTAATTCATGAATTTATAATACAAATCCTCAAAGGTCTGATAAAAGTGGCAGGCAAATTTAATTCCCTTTTCAGATGTATCAAAATCATATACGTGGATTTTGTCACAAATAAAAATACAATACATCCAATTGCTTAGATAGAGCTTGAAGCTAAAAAGTACAACGTTTCTCCTCTGGGCATCTTCCATATTTTTAATATATTTTTGCCAATGAAATACAACAGGAAGATTAAATAGGATGCTGAGTTAGCAGGCAATTAATACTACCATTAATAATATTTTCCATTTATATGTAGCCTTCTGAACAGAGGATCAGAAAGCATTAAACAAACCTCACACTATCCCTACAAAGCAGATAAAGATAATAGTTTTCCCCTTCTGAAAAAAAAATATATATTGTTGGGCTGACAAGCAAGCCTGAGAATCCATGCATGGGATCATAGCATGTGATATGGCCCAGGGTCTACAGACAAAACACCACACAGACAAGAAATGAACCTCTAATTCCACTAATCTTATCCATGTGTTTCCTCTACTGTAATCCAGACTTAATTGCAAGACGCTCCCCTCTTTCCAGCTGCTATTGCAACCACGCTGTCAAAGCCACCATCCCCGTTGCTGTTATTTAAAAAAAAAAGGTCCTTCCAAGTACAAATAAAAGAAGCAATATTGTTCTCCTATGTTCCCAAAGAAAAAAAAAGTATTTAAAAGTAGTCAAAGGGTTCTTCCTTTATTTTCTTTGAAAAGTTAATCACTCCAAGGCTACAGTATTTCACTTTGTTTCTTATATTCCCTTGCTTCTGCCGTAAGGCAATATTGTCATGCACCAACGGAGGTTGTCACAGTTTGCAAAGACCCTTTTTTTTGTTCTTGCTACACTGCCGATACAGATAATACTTCAATAGTTTTCTCAGCCAGCACCAATGTAGAAGTTGGCTCATTTAAACAATCTTGAATTATATTCAATTTGGCCGCAAGGCTGGATTTTTCATGATATTAGAGTACTGTTAAAGACTGATTTTGCTCTGTAGCTCTCTATTGTCTTCTAGTTCTTTCTAGCGTCTGCCTCACTTGGGGTGTTACCAGATTTAGCTGCAGAAAGCATCATACCCAATTGATCCTTCATGGTTGCTTGGGGTCCTGTTGTGTTATCAGATGTAATTCGCCTAGTGAAATTAAAAGAAGCGTTTAAAAAACAGTTGAAATACTTTCCCCCCTTTTTGAAAAATACACGATTAGCCAGAGGAACTCAGTGCATCATGATAGGGAGGTCAGGAATTTATCAGGATTCAAATATGGGTTACCTATTAATATAAAGAATTTATTGGATGCAAGTTTATAAAGGGACATAACCCTCCATAACTCAAGGCAACAGGCACTATTTATTGCCCATGGACAGTGTGTAAGAAAGCTGAATGCATCCAATTCTTTAAACTCATTTGTTTGCTATGAGGTAGGACCAAAAACGGATTCCAGACAAACAACTAGACCTCTTGGATGAAATCCTAGCCCCACTGAAGTCAATGGCAAAACCCTCATTGGATTTCAGTGGGACCAAAATTTCACCCCATATTTAAAGATGCAGCTCACAGAGACTAATCACGGAGTACATAAGCTACAGATATTAAATTCAAAATCTTTTAATGAAATTATCCTAATACGCAAGTATGAAAAAAAAGGAACAACAAATTTAAAAATACGCAGAGCCATGACCCCCTTTCCTTGGGGCAACAAACCATCATCATATTTCTAGAAATATCTAATCTAATGTTTGGTTGGTTACAGCTGTTCTCAGATATCTAGCCCTAGCATCTTCCAGGGGTTCTCAACCTTTCCAGACTACTGTACCCCTTTCAGGAATCTGATTTATCTTATGTACCCAAGTTACACCTCACTTAAAACTGCAGGGCTGGTATTAGACTTGCTGGGGCAAGGGTCCAAGCCCAAGCCCCACTGCCCAGGGCCAAAGCTCTGGGTGCACTGATCTAAGCAACCATCTGGCAAGCGTCCTATTCTTCCACCACTGGCAGTGGCATCTACTTGCTTTTTCCAACCTTGTAGTGATAAGACTGACCTAACCATCTCATTCACATGCTACAAAGTAATCAGAGCTAAGAATGACTTGGCCAGACACTGGCAGACACTCTAATAGGACACAACGGTATTTTCCAATCCCTCTTGACATTTTTTTTTAAATAGAAAATGCCAAAAGCACATAAGCTCTTGTTGAATCTGAGTTACTTCTATGCTAACAATGAAATAAATATTTTAAGACAGATTGTTTCTTGATGGCTGACCAGAAAAAATAAATTGCACACCAAGATTTTCCAAGAATAATTTGCAACTATGGTACTCCTCTGCATTTGTTCATACAGTGAGGAGCGCCTCAGCTGGTGTAAAGTGAAATTGAAATCAGAGGCACTACATCAACCAGACACAGATCTGGCCCATTCCTTTTATTGCCGCCAATAAGAAGAGCTGCACGGGACTCCAGCTTCTCCGGATGGCCCCTGGTCTCTGCCATTCTCTAGCTTTCTAGTAACTTCTCAGTGTATTCTGTTGCATTGCCTCAGACTGTTCTGACCTGGAGTTAGCCAACTGAAGGGAAATGCTAGTAAGACAAGGAAAGCCAAAGCTGCTGCTCCTAAGTCACTTAAGTGCTTTAATACAAAACAAAACCATCCCATATCACTTGCCCACAGTCACACAGGACTGGGTCTGTGCTGGAGTAGATATTGAACCACAGATCTTTTAAACCCCCAGCACTGTGTCTTAACCACAAGACCAACCTGCCTCTCCTTAACAGGCAGGACATTTGTACATATAAACCAGTGTAAAATGTTTTTTGAGGCTACAGCACAAGTTTAAGTGAGTGCTTCTTGTAGCGATCTGTGAGAAATTTGGCCCTGTCTTCTCCACTGGGAGCTGTAACCAAGTAAACAGGCTAAGAATTTAATCTATCGTTATTTTTTTCCCTCTCTCTCATGTTTCCTTTAGAATCACAGAATAGTTGTATTTTATATCATCACCACAGTTTTCCAGCAGAATTAGAAGAGAAAACATTGGGTTGATTGCAAGTTGCTGCCGGAGGTGCACACTGAACCATAAGCATAAAAGTAGTTTATGACTCTAAAAATTGTATCCTTCACAGGGCCTTGCAGAGGTGCAGCTTATTCCACTTTATCATCATTTTTGCCCCAAAAGCTTTGTGCCAACAACAAAAAAGTGTTTGTTGGCTCCATTTTGCATATCAGAAGCGGATATGAATAATCCAAACCAATAAAATCTGCTTCCCGGGTCCATGACCTATTCTCTCCCCTTCTAACACAATCTTCACTCCACTAATAGACACATCCCCTACTCTCCATCTTCTAGACAGCCTTCTCAGAGTTAATCCAGTGGGCCTCCCACCTCTCAGTCTTCCTGTGGTCTGCTTCCATTCTCTATCATTCCAGTCTCCTTTTCAGAAGAACAATTATTTCCTTCCCCACCCAGTCCTACGGCAAACCCCAGTCCCACCCCCTATCAGTTGACTGCCAGTTAGGACCCACTACCCCTCCTTTGGGTTCTTTGAAAAGATCTGGGGCCCAAAGTACACCACAATATTGTGACACCTCTCTCTAGATTCCTGACTATCTTTTGAATGGTTGTCACCCTCTTATTCTCTGGATGTGGATGGGAGTCATTGAGGTGCCACTAGCTATAGAAAGGGGCATAAGGATGCTACAACACCGTTGCACATGTAAGAAGGGCCTCTACTCTGGCTAAGGACAGAGCTCAATCCCTTGGCAGAAAAATTTGCACGGTCAAAGGTAAGACCATGTGGGGGGGGGAGGGGAGATTGTTGGGCGTCATAATTTATATTTCTGTGCCTTGGCAGTAAAACTACATCAGATTTACAGACAAACAATGGCACATACAGTGAGGGATGCAAAAGGATTCTTTCAGGGGAATGAGGAGATCATTTAGAGAATATTAAAACCTGACCAGAACTTCTCCTGTACACAGCAGCTCCAAGAAAGGCCAGTGTATGGATATTGTTACACAGGAGCGGCTAGAGAGCCAGACCTTCCACCAAAACTCTAGCTCCATGTTGGTGCCAAACTCCGAGTGGCTCAGGAAGATCCCAGTGAAATGTAGTAAAGAAACTTTAACATCACGGATGAGGGGTTGTTCTGTTTCCCCACATTCTCTCTGCAACAGGAAATATCCTTTTAAAAAGGAGGCCATTGGGTCAGGTAGAGTGTGATCAGCCTTGGTGCCTTTTAAGAGAACAGTGCATGAGAACTGTTTTCGTACCAACTCCCCTAATGCAGCAACACCGATCTGGCACTAACTCATTTTAATATGATTTCAAGCCATCAGCATATCAATTTGGTAATTCAATACAGAGCTTGTAAGGCAGCCGCCTGTGTAAAATAATCACTTAATTACAACACTGTAGCAATATTTTGTTACATTGTTAAATGACACAGCATTTAAACAGGGAGAGGCAACTCAATAGATAGATTGCTTTCTTCATGTTGGCCTCCTTCAGACTACTCCCGGTTATCATCCCTTCGTTAGAGTAGAATGGCTCTGATTCCAAATGGAAAACATGCACCTTCCCTGAAATACAAAGTGGGCCATGGTTAACATGACAAGGTTTTTCTCCCTTCCTTCCCTCCAGGGTGTGTATGTAAACATACCACCACACAATTTTCATGACTTTTTACACCAGTCTTTTCCCTCCTTCATCTCTGACCAGCTATCTCCAAAAGGAGCAAGGCACCTACCAAAGCAGAAAAGTCAGGCTAGTAGATATGCCTTGTCAGATCTGTCCCTGGGAGACATCCTGTTCCTCCAGTATTGTGCCAATAAGGTTTGTTCCATGACAATAAAATGTCTCCCTAGGCTGGGTTAGTTCCGGATCCTGAAAATTCCCTTCTTAATTCCTCACTGTTCTGTAGAGATTCCTATCAGTTGACTGTCAAGCACCGTACAATGGAAGTAAGTATCATTATTCCCATGCTTATGCTTTTGTTTCTCCATCATTGAGGGGTGATATGACTTGCCTGAGGTGACCCAACAGGCCAATGGCAGAGATGGGCCTAAAATCCAGAGCTCTTGAGCCCCCAGCCACTGTGAATCCACTGAGCCACAACACCTCCCTTTACCCACCTTCTCTTTTTAAATCTCATATTGCAAGTGGATCGTCTAGCCAACAATTACCCAGTGGCACAAACTCTTATACTATCCGTCAGCAATCATTATTAGTTGAGCTGAGGCTCATCTTTCCTCTCCCTTGCCCCGATACCACTCAGTGGGAGAAGTCCATGAAGTAATATGCTCCTAAATCAAAATAACCAGATTCTGGCACCTGCTAGTTAGCCCTTGGACTATACTTAACAATTCCTTCTCCCTCCTTGGTATTCATCCCTTCAAATACTCTTTCTTCTGGGAGGCTAACCTAAGGTGTGCCACATGCAGCAGCAACTTAAAGTTGTCCCTGTTGGTTTCCAGCATGTACCACAAAAGTAGTAGTCCTCCCATGGTGTAATTTCCTTTCCTTCCATTTGCCATTGTGGAGCTCCAGCCTGTTGTAAATCATGTTAAAAGTGCTTGCTTTCTAATAGTTCTTTTATTGGCTAATGCATTTTATTTGGCACTCGTTACCTTGGTGGGAATTTCTTCTTCCAGTAATTTACTGTATGTGACATAGTCCTCTAAGCATTAGTCAAACTGAGCTAACACAGTTAAACAGTAGATTTACTCTCCACGCCTTGGCTTGAAAAGTTCTGTGCGTGCTTGTGTTAGGAAAGCCTCGGAGTGCCCCCCTTCGCAAAGAGCTTGCCTGCTACTCGACTTGTTGTGTCAGTGTTGTCTAGGGCAATAGCAGGGTTCTATGGGATTTACTCTTCGTTTTGCCACTGACTTCCTATGCAACCTTGGGCAAGTCCTTTACCCAGGCAGTGCCTCATTTTACCCACCTGCTATATGAAAATTATTCTTACCTACCTCACCGAGTGTTGAAACTTAATGAGCCCTATGATGCCATTAGGATTTAGACACAATTCCTCAATGATTTCTACATGGAAATCTTAGAAACTTCTGATACGAGATGCCCTTTTATTTGTAAAATGATTTACATGTCATATGGAGCATACGAAGCATTTCCAACCATCCCATAGTTTTGGGTATGTTACATTCTTAACAAAGCTAGCTTAAATTTGGCCACACTGTCCATTTATTACAAACATTTACAAATAATAATTCCTGTGATCATACTAATAGGGATTGGAGCACTACAAGCCTCAAAGATTTGGCCTGGGTTAGATCTGCTCCACCTAGTCAAAGGCCTGGTCCCCACTAAGCCCCCACTTCGGACTAAGGTATGCAAATTCAGCTACGTTAATAACGTAGCTGAATTCGAAGTACCTTAGTCCGAAATTACCGCGGGTCCAGACGCGGCAGGAAGGCTCCCCCGTCGATGCCGCGTACTCCTCTCGGCGAGCTGGAGTACCGGCGTCGACGGCGAGAAGATCCGGGATCGATTTATCGCATCTTAACCAGACGCGATAAATCGATCCCAGAACATCGATTGCCTGCCGCCGGACCCTCCGGTAAGTGAAGACGTACCCAAAGGCATTGCACATGTTTTGCCAGAAGATAGCAGGTTAGAGATTATTTTGCATCTCATTGGCATCTGGCATCCCAAGGAGCAGCAGTGGGTGAGACATCAAAACAGCTTTTTCTAATTGTATTTGGGTAAGAGGTTGCAACCCTTTCTCTAGCAAGAGACCTCACCACAGTTCTTCATGCTTTTGGCATTCTCTGCATAAGAACCTTGCACAGGTTTAATTTAAATTGTTTTTTGAAGCAATTTACTTAAACCGGTTCAAATTTTTGTGCAGACACTCTGGTATCAGAGTGACTTATTTTGGTCTAAGCTTAAACAGCTTCCTCAGTTTCAGCTAAACCAAAGTAACACAGGGTTTAAACTGAAATAGGACTGTCCACACAGGAGTTGGCCCTAGTTTAATCACTTTGGTTTAACCCATACAATTTCATGTAGACAAAGCCGCTGTCACCTCACCATTGTGATGTTCATATGATGTGATGCACTTAGAGAGATACTTGTAGATCACTTGAAAGCTTCAGCTAGGGCTTACTCCATCTTCTATTCAAGTCAATGGGATTCAACCAATTCACAAACTCAGAGGATACAGGATCAATCCCCTAATGCAGAAAATAGCAGTCCACTTTATAGTGCTTAGCTGTGTGAACTGAATTGAGATTATACTTGTGATCCACCTGCAGTACTGGTGTACTCTCTGCTTCTGAGTGAAATTCAAGGAGTAGATGTCAGTGAACTAACCCTTGCATGACCTGAGGCAGTACTACGTAAGAAATTATCATGCTTTTTTGAGTACCCTTAAAACAGCTGATATCAGATTACATGATTTTGTAGCAATTCCCTTGAATTATGGGAGGAGAGGTCTTGGCAACAAGGAATTTCACTTGATGGGTCATGAGTCTGGAATTCTCTCCCTTTCTGCTCCTACCAAAGCTTGACATGGTGGGCTCAAAGGAAGGCCTATTGTTTTGGTCACACTCTTTCTCTGAAAGAGGCTGAAACGTGTGTGTAATCTAAATTCTAAATGATGTTCTTAGTCAATTTTGGAGAAGGGTCTCCATGGATTCACACACTTAGGATGGCATTTGCACTCATGATCTTGGGGACTCTATGTGGATGGTGCCAGCTGTTATAAATCACAAGATGTTGATGTATTCTATCTCATTGATTTAAATGAACCTAGGGGCTTTGGCAATATGGACATGTTCTGATACATATAAACAAGCAATGATTGCAGTGTATATTGTATACTAAATCAAGGGCCTTACTCTCCTAAAATGTTCTTTCCACAATGTCTTCCCTTTATTTTAAGGATCTTCTGTAGGTAGAAAGAAATTCACTACAGTTAGATCATTACAAACAGTGATTCTGTGTGCTGCACATCTGGGCAAAACCAATTTATTTTAAGGCCTTTCTATCACACACATCACCATAAGGCCTGAGCCTGTCACAAGGCACATTAATACCTCCAGATGGTTACGTCTCCCCTATTCAGTTTGAAAGAACCAAGTTCTAAAGCATTCAGGTCGTCACAAGCTAACAAGAGTCGGAAAGTTCATAATGAAGGCTACAAAGAGTCCTGTGGCACTTTATAGACAGACGTATTGGAGCATAAGCTTTCGTGGGTGAATACCCACTTCGTCAGAGGCAATGAAGGCTGACACTCTGGCCATAATTCACTCCATGATTAAGAAAAGCGGAGGTGGGAATGTGTCACTACAAGAGTTAAGGGCAGTGTCAGCAGCACTGAACATTTTCCCTTCTTGAGCACAATTGAAGGATGCCCTCAAGGCCCAAGCTCTCAACTGGCCCACAGAGTGGATACTACAGTTGAGCAGTCTTCCTCAAACTGCCCAGCCAGTGGAGAAACCACCACAATGTAGTCCAGTCTCTCTCCATTTCTTGGGCTTCTCTGTTAAGCCTGCCAACAGAGTGGCTAGAGGTCATAGTGATGACCACCGTGTAGGGGTCTCATCCCAAAACCCGTGGGAATCTTTGCATTCACTTCAATGGACTTTGGGGGCGAGGCTCAAAATGCTTAGGATAGACAAAGGAAGAGAGGGGACCAATTGTGGAGGAGGACAATGCTGATGAGCTTACTGTTACCTTGAGCGCTGCTATCTATTGCTGTATCCACCCGTTTCCACTTATGTACCTAGACTGAAAATTCTTTACGGCAGGAACCTCCATTTTCTCATGTGTGCATACAGCACAAGGCCCAGATGAACGATTGAAGCTTCTAGGTGCTATTGTAATAATAAAATTATTTTCCTGGGGAGTTGTGAGGACAATCCACAGCAAACATTTCCACAATCGTGAAGTATAACTACATACACAGATGTTTTCAAATCTCAAGACATTATCTGAGGGTTTTCCCCATTTCATCAGAATAATTTAATCCTTCCCTATGAATTAACCATACATTTCAGATCAGGTGGACTTCTCTCCCTAAGCCAGTGTCTGAGGGTTGAACAAAAAATGGTCTCATCATTGGCATTCTTGCCTGCTGCTGTAGGATGAGAGGCGAAAACTAACAAAGCAAATCAACCAGAGAAGAAAGAACTTCAACTAGAGAAAGAGATGCTGCTTAACTTTGCATTTGGCTCCTGTTCTCTGCTATTCCATCCCAGCACAATGTAAGTAATGCAAGTGGCAGGCAGCCCATACAACACATGGATCAGCAGGTGGCACACATACAGCTGGACATATCTGGCCGCCAGCGTGTCTGAATTTGTAGTTGCCAGCTAACCAGATTTTTGGAGTCAATCTCCAAACTATATCACAGGAAGAAAGAAGATTTTTAGGGCCACTAATCTTTTTCCTCTTGCCCTTTCAGCTTCATACTTCATTGTGCAAATGAGGAAGGAAGGATGCATTATCTCGAAGATTTTCAGCAAGCGAAGCACTTAACACCACCCACAGCAAGCCAGGGATCTTTAGTGGGTGAGGAGTGAACCATGAAGCACTACCAACGATGGACTATGAATACGGATTGGAACAGGGGTGGCCAACCTGTGGCTCCGGAGCCACATGCGGCTCTTCAGAAGTTAATATGTTGCTCCTTGTATAGACACTGACTCCAGGGCTGGAGCTACAGGTGCCAACTTTCCAATGTGCCGGGGGGTGCTCACTGCTCAACCCCTGCCCCTGCCACAGGCCCTGCCCCCACTCCACCCCTTCCTGTCCCCTCCCCTGAGCTTGCCGTGTCCTCACGCCTTCCCCTCCCCCCCAGAGTCTCCTCCTGATCAGCTGTTTCATGGCGTGCAGGTGTGGGGAGGGAGGGGGAAGTGCTGATCGGAGGGGCTGCCGGTGGGTGGGAGGTACTAGGAGCGGGGAGCTGATGAGGGGCTGCTGACGTATTACTGTGGTTCTTTGGCAATGTACATTGGTAAATTCTGGCTCCTTCTGGAGCCAGAATTTACCAATGTACATTGCCAAAGAGGTTGGCCACCCCTGGATTGGAAGATGAGTATGGCTCCGACAGTTTGTTTGCTTTTTGTGCAGATTCAGCAAGGTTGTGTGCTTGGTATTATAGCAATCAGTTTGAGCAAAACCAAAATAACCAAGTTAAACTGGTTTAACTTCCAAGTTTAGACAAGACCTAAGAGTACTTTATCTTTGTCCAGCACTTTTATTTCTTCACTGTCCTGTTCTGTACGTCCTCTCGCTCTCTCTCTCCCGGCTCTCTGCACTACCTCCCCCACTCTCCAGTGAAAACACAGGGCATGATTCTCCTCTCACTTACACAGGTTTAAATCAGGAACAAAAACTCATTTCAAGTCAGTGATAATACACTAGTGCAAAACTGGGGTGAGAGGAGAAGGCACCAAGGCAGCCCAGCTGGCTGGGGTCTACCACAAAGATGGCAGGTGAAGGAGAGGAAGTGAGTACCTGGCACTGCAACTTCTAGGGGCCGGAGGAGCAAGTGTCTCCAAAAGTGAAAAAAAAAGCCCAAATTCAAGATACCAGCACTGAGGCCCCTTGTGTTTGTGGATATGACATTGTCAAACCTTTCCTTTTTAAAATCTAGTTACAGCAGACTGCATTTGGTGACCATCTGTGGAAGAGAATGCCACCAGCTGACCACAAGTGATGTGAAATAATATATGCATACACTGCCCATCTTTTTCACCATCTTTTCTTATACAAAGAGGCAGAGTAAAACAAAAGACAGGAACATATACTTCAAATCAACTACCTTTGCCAGAAGAAAGAAAGGGTGTGATTGGACTTAACCTAGATGTCAGATTTTTAAAAAAATTGTAATAAAAAACAAACAAAAAAAATCTAGGCACTGAACAGCAGCCCAGAATTTTCTCCATGAGCAGTGAATACGAATACATCTGTTAGGGGAAATCTCTCCCTACACGATTCCTCAGAGAGCATTGAGATAGGACATGGAGCTGTATTGGCTGGCTCGTGTGTCACTTTAGGGAATGTGATCTGAACGTTGGAACTCTTCAGTTCTGTCTTAATGGGCTTAATTTTCAAATGCAACAGTTGAAACTGTGTCCACAATTCTTTACACCAGCCAGAATTGCAAGTTTTGTACATGTTGTTGCAGGTGCAGAGATATCCTGGGCATGGGCACAGTAGAAAGATTTTAAAAAACTGTGGACATAAAAGGGCATTTTGCAGTCAGATCAGTGAGCAAAATTTACAGGGCAGATGCTGGAAGATAACTGAAGTCATCTGAAAAACTGGCCTGGTGCATCAGGGGGGTGTTTTGAGAAAAAGCCAATTTTGTTGATTTTTTTTATTATTGTTAAGCAGCATAGTTATCAACAAAAATGCACAATTAGCTATTCTATATTAGAACCCTCCTGGCTCGGCTAATTAACAGAGTTCATGGAACTGCCTACCTGGGGCACTATTATTTACTGAAGACCAGTCAGAGTTAAAACTCAGGCCTAAAGAGAATCCCATTATCCCATCCCTAACTCCTGTTCTGAGCCAAGATCAGTAAACATTCCTTCAGTGGAAAATGTATATTCACGATCCAGATGTGCCACAAAAATGTGGCACTTTACAAGTTATATACACACCATCTGCAGAGGGCAAGCAACTTCACTGACTATGGATAACTAGCAACAGCTGACATTTCTACACTTTCTTAAAGGAACCTGTGTAAAATGAGGGATTAAAAGACATTGTTCATGAACACACACTTTGAATATTGTAAGCCTCAATAGCTGATGAACTGGCTAACAGGGTGCTGGTTATAAAAATCAGAATAGCGATCACAATCTAAAACTGATGAAGGCAAGAAATTAGTGGCAATATCAGTCTTGTTACATTAGCAAGAGAGCTAAACCAAGCACCCGAAACCTCTGCTCACCAAAGCCGATTCTTTGCTCACTGAGTTACAGCTGCTGAGTGAACCTCAAAAATATCTGGGGGGGGGTTGGTTCAGATACTTATCCAAACCTTAGTGAACTAACTGAACTTCTAGCATCTGTGAAATCTGGCTAGAAATGTCATGAGAAATATGAAATTTATGGGTACTTTCTGGTTGAGCCAAAAATATGGACTCTTTCAGGGCATTTTGACAGTTCCACTAGTTGTCCTGATTATAATCGCAAAAGTGTAGAATGGGGAAATGAAAAGTAATGGAGGAGGGGCAGGGCCGGCTCTAGGCACCAGCATTCCAAGCAGGTGCTTGGGGCAGCAATCTGCAAGGGGCGCGTTCCGTGTGTTTTTGCCGCCCCAAGCAGCGTGCCGAATTGCCGCCGCGGACGGCGAGGGCAGTCGGTGTGCCGTTAGGGCAGCACGCGCGTTTCCACAGCGGCAGCAATTCGGCGGCTTCTGTCTTCCGGCTGAAGACAGAAGTTGCCGCCGAATTGCCGCCACCACGGAAACGCACGTTCCGCCCTAACGGCACACCGACTGCCCTCGCCGTCCGCGGCGGCAATTTGGCGCACTGCTTGCGGCGGCAAAAACAGTAGAGCCAGCCCTGAGGAGGGGGAAAAAGAGCTAACCAAAGATACAGTTGTTTTGCAGCCATGTCTGAGTTTCATCAATATGAGAGAAACTTGGGAGGGAGCAAGGTTTTGAACTACGAGGTTCTTTTCTGAGTAGATGACAAAAGCAGACTACAAAAGGTCATCTCGTCATGACTGTTTCCCCTGAGACTAGTCATTGCCTCTATTGTTGGTGCTACCCAGTGATCCGTTCAGCCAAGGCAGGATTGCTTAAGTTGGCAAGAAAGAAAGAACTGAAGGCAGGGGGACAGTGGACAGGTTTGCCAAGGAAGTGAGTCTTCATGGATCTGGATGATCCTTAAGCCTTAAAGCCAAACCTCTTGCACAGGTCACAGAAGAAAAGGAACAATCCCCGTTCCTCATCTAGGGAGACCTGGAAGGTTTAAAACTGCAGAAAATCTTCATTTGGCAACTTCCTGATGCCTATGTCTGATTCTTCCGAGGGAGAGGATGATTTGGCCCTAAAACTCCAATCCTAGCTGATCCTATTGCACACTTGGGTATCAAAGCAGATACGTTCCTCCAGAACACGAGACTGGACAAATCACTAGGAAATATTGGGTGGAATCGTGGCCACTTTGGAGTCAAAGGCAGTTTTGCCATTGACTTCAATGGGGCCATTATTTCACTCGTAGAGTAGGGAACAACCTATGTGCTGGTGGATGGACTACTTGAGTTAATAAGCTCTAATTGCTAGGATTCTCTGAACTGAAGCAGCTAGGCCATAAGGATGGATGTTTTATTGTTAAGAAAGGAGTGATAGGCTGTTTTTAATATTTATTTTTAACAGTTTGTATATCTTCTATATATTACACTGGTCTCAGCTCTCCACATCTCAATTTTATGGTCATTCGTGTGTTGAATTTCCATTGTACAAATCACACAAGATTTAGGGCTAGGCAATGGGAAAAACACTCGTTCTTGTTTTCCTTTCCATATTCATGATCATATTTGTCATAATAATTTAGTTTTGTTTCAGTAACAGGAATGTTCATGTTTTTCCATTTTCCCTATGCATTTCCATTTTCACACTCACCCATGTGACATAAAATATGTTGAGAATAGCCTCAAGATATTCATTGAGAGAGTGGAGGGGAAATAAAGCTGTATTTGTATATTTCATTTCACTCCCCTTTCAGTTAATCAAGAGGGTTTTTTTTAAATTCCTACACAGAGAACTCTCAGTATGACCGAATCAACCTAAGGGGGAAAAAAAAGAAAAAAAGCTTGACAAATTAAGTTCCAAAATCTGATTTAGCAAGTAGGTGATGCTGAGAATTAAACTAGGATTATTACAAATAAACAACAACCAAAATAAACCCATGATTAGGTCCTGTTACACAATACCCACAATTAAAACATCTCTACCGTAGAAGAATTAACACATATGATCACCGGCCACCTTACCATTTTAAAATATAGGAAGGCCATCACTCAGATCTACATGAAGTGCTGAATTCAATGACAGGTGCCACAGAAGTGACACAGACAATCCTTTTTATCAGTCATTTTTCACTTCCCCTTTCCAGTACCTGTCATCCTCATCCCTGAAGTTCTTTAGCAAAGACCGTAGTGACACTTGTTAGTATGGTGAGCAGGCTGACAAGGAATGCACAGAAGGAGAAAGTCACTTAACAGATTTTTTTTTTAATTTCTCTCTTCCCTTGAGGGTAAATGCTGTAAGGATTCAGCTTCCTACATGGCAGATCAAGAGGCACATGACATGTAGAAGTAATTATTCTCTTCCTGATCCTGCAGGGCAACACTTGAGTGGAAACCTTGACTACAGCAGGAGCTGCATAGTGCTCACTAAGATTGCACGAGTCAAACTTTTGAACAAACATCCAAGAGCGGAAGGAAGTTCCAAGATTCACACTTTCCCCTCCCCCCTTTTATTCCATTTCTCCTGTAAAGGCTGCATGGGTTGGTTAGATATCTCCTTTCCGTGGAGGTGGTCTGGGTGAGTCTCTCCTCTTGTCTGCTAAGAGGGAAGCGTAGAGACCAGGTAGCTTGTATGCAGATCCATGGAATGGCAGAGTATTCTACAGCGTGTACATGCGCATACATCCAGTGTGGCCAAGTACTTTAGCACAACAGAGTTAGGACTTGTGTTTTATTTCTAACTGTGAGAGCTTGAGCAGACCAATCACTCTGTGCCTCCGAATTCCCATCTGTAGAATGGAGAATATTATAATACCTACCTCATGGAGGGGGGAGGTAGAGATTACTGTATCTATAGAGAGCTTTGAGATCCTTCAGAAGAAAAAATAGTGTCTTCATATCAAAGATGACTTATCTATTAAATATAAAATATCTATTAAAAATAAAAAACCCACAGCGATATTACCACCTCTCACAGTGGCATTATTTCACTGCTGCTCCCTTCCCAGCCATCTGCAGAAGTTGGAGGTTATTTCATGCAATATTTTGTAAAGTTTTGCCATCATACTAATCAGGTAATGCGTTTACACAGTGGGATTGGTTTCATTACTAGACTGGAAGTGACAAGAGGTAGGCAGACCAGGGGGCTAATAAAGTTACCTATAGAAAGGACTGTGGGGGCCTGTGATGAGGTGTCTGCCCCACACTGGTGGAGAAAGGGTTAAAAGGAGAGGCTGCGCAGCAGACAGCCAATCAGTGAGGGGCTGTAATGAGCAGCCAATCAGGGCAGAGCAGGCCCATATATAAAGAGAGCTGAAGGGCAGAGGAGTCAGTTCCCTCTTAGGAGCCCAGGGAGAAAGGACTGGGTTCCTGAAGGGCTGAGGAAACTGCCAGCACTCTGGACAGAGCAGTGCTGGGCCAGGTCAGGGGAACGAGAGGGAGCTCCAGCCTGACTGGCTGAAAGTCTGAAGCCCAGATACAGGAGCAAAGAAGGTGCTAGGGCTATGGGGAAGTGGCCCAGGGAAACGGACAGTGGGAGTTGAAGGAGACGCAGCACGTGGCTGCTGCTTAAAGGGTCCCTGGGTCGGGACCTGAAGTAGTGGATGGGCCTGCGTCTCCCCTCACCACCAAGGCAAGTGGCTAAAACCTTGGGCTGCAGTTGGCCACAGAGGCGAGTGGCTGGACAGAGGACTGCTGCTCCCCTGGAAGTGGGGGGGAGGGAGAGAACAGAATGGGACATAGCCAGAGGGCTGTGTCCTGAAGAGGTTGCTGCGATCCTTGAGGTGATGTGGGTCCAGAGCAGAAGTGACGGCAGGCGAGACACCACCGGAAGAGTGTGCCCTGCGAAAAGACTGAGCAGATTCCCAGAACATCCAGCAGGAGGCCTCATGGTAGTGAGGTGGAACCATTACAGGGCCCTTGGGAGGTATGATCCAGGAGGCAGGTGAAGATGGAACAAGATCAGATGGTATGGATCCTCCTTCCTAAAAAGAGGCCCCATTAGAGACATGCAGGGTTACTTAGCCTTCAGCTGCTCCAGAGTCTTGCAGAAGAGGAAGCCTTCTCTCCTCCATCTCTTCTTACTTCTCATTTCTAAGGACCAACATGTGTTGGAAAGAGCTGTAGACAGGGTCTCGGGAGATCTGGGTTTTATCCTGGCTCACCACCGACCTGGTGTGTGACCTTTGACAAGTTGCTTCCCTCTCAGTGGCGCCATTTCCTTTCCCACTTGTCGTCATCTGTTGTCCATTTAGGTTATGAGTTCTTTGAGGCAGGGCTGTCTCCTATTGTAAGTTTGAATATTGCCAAGCATAATAGGACCCCCACAATAGGATGGAGTTACCATCATGCAAATGAATAAGGATCAGCCCATCTATTTGGGTTGGGGACTGGGGCCAGATTTTTAAAAGGTATTTAGGGGCCTAACTCCAATTGATTTCAATGGGTGTTAGGTGCTAAAGATCTTTACAAATCTGGGCCTTTGCTCCTAGTCACTCAATATTATTCATGGTATATTTTCTTTTTTTTTTTAAATTGAAACAAACACATTGTACGAAAATTTGGGAATCTCAATAGCCACTTCACTTTTGTTCCCATGGCTAAAGCAACATTCATTGTCCATCCCCTAAAGAATTAAAAAACTTCTGCCCATCTATATGGACTTAACCCTTTTCTTTGAAAACATCTATGTACATTCAAACATGTTCCCTTTGCAGACAGGCTGGATGCAGGCTTTTTGGCAGCAAAACAAATATTTTATTTTTGGCAATACACGCAAGACAAAGGAAAGGGGAGAGGATGGCAAATTCCAGTTGCTGCAGTGTTATTTGCATTAAGTGAGATACAGAGGGCTATCAATTATGATCCCTCCATTAATCCTCTGATCCCTGAACTTCAAATGGTGACTCGATTCAGAAGTCATTGTGCTCCAAGAAGAGACTGGTACTTTTAGACAACTGTCAACTAGATCAAGGGCAAGAATGGAGCAGTCTCAGACCATTAAAGTTGCAACACATGTGTTCACACGCCAAGCCAATTACTCCCATGATCAGCAGTTCTTTCATTGGAACCAGGGAAAATCCAAAGTCCAGCAAGACCATCATGTAAATAGGAAAAGGTACGGCAAAGAAACCACTAATTCAGGAGTATGTTACAGTCGGGAGAGTGGCAATTATTTCTCTATTCTACCTTTGGGATTATTTTTCCTGTTTCCTATCTTTGTTTCGAAAGAAAGGCTCAGGGGAGAAGAGCAAGCAGTGTGATTGGGAGATCATCCGTCAGTATAACAAATGGAAAAGCGAAGGGGAAAACAGCAGATGGGAAGGGTTACAAAAAATAAAGTCATCTTCACATCAGCGGGATCTGTGAGGACAAAGGACCCGTCCTCTGGGATGGTACAGGGCTTTCCCCTGTCTGAAACAGCAGGTTCTTGCACTGCCTTGGTCTTCTCAGGAAGAGGCCTGTGTGGCTCTATTAGAATATTTAAGTTAGAGAGATTCAGGTTTAGCCAAGAGCCAGCTCCTGCCTTTATTACTATTAGGTGCCTGCACCAGTGGCACACAGGAAGGAATGGGAGATTCAAATAGCAGCACAAGATGAATAGCATGGAGGCGGGGGAAGACATGCCAGGGAAATAACCACTTTCCTGGAGCGATGCAGAAAAAGACAGCCACAAGGGCAAGATCATTGGGCGGTTTTCAAAAGGAGGTGGGGAAAGCTAGCCTCTGTGTTTTCTCAAGCTGTGGCCAGTTTATTGAGAACAGGGATAAGCTTGAAGAAGAAAAAAAAAAAGAATCATCAGTACAGCATCCTTCAACCACCTTCTGACTTGGATCTCCCTTTTGTGAGCAACAAGGAGAACATTGCGGTGCTCTTATATAACTGAGCTAGGCATCCCAGCATGCCCTGCTGTTTCTAAAAACCATCCTAGTCACGCACCAGCTGCAGCCTCATCCCCGGCCTTATGCACGGATGCCACAGGGATCCAGCATTCAAGCCAGGCAGCACCACACTGGAGTTACCTGCCTCCTACAAATAGTCTCTTACTCAAAAGAGGGCACAGGTCAATCCACTTAATTGGAATTATTATTCCATAACCATAGACCAGGACTAGGCACTGTAAATGTGCTTGATGTGGCAAATCCACTTCATCCAGATAGCTCCCAGGGAATTGAGAAGTTATACTTAAGAGCAATAGCTATTGGCTGGTTGCTTGAGCAAGTAGCTAAAGCACAGCATTGCTAGTTAGAAGATTGGAGTTCCAATCCAATCTCTGCCCCTTGCCTTGGTGTGACATCTTCCACAAGCCTCTATGGCCAAAATGTTCAGAAGTGGCCACTGGCCTGGCCTGCCCCTATTTTTGCACACCCAACTTGAGACGTGCTTGGCTTGATTGCCAGAAGCACCAAGCACCTGCAGCTCCCCTTCAGTTCCCTTGGACCTAGGGATGCTCAGTCCCATCTGCTGCACCCACACACAGCAGAGCCCCAGGCTGCTGCCCCTGCCTCTTTGGAAGGGAGGGAATCCCACTACCAGTCTCATTCCAAGTGGGAGATGGGACTGTGGGGGTGGAACCATGTGCGGCTTTATGTCATGGTGTGTCTAGGCCTTGGATTGCCTTAATCCAACCCTCCTTGCTTCTGTTGATGGCAAGTGGCTCATGTGTCTTGGAACAAATCATCCCAGTCAATGCACAGCTTTCTGGCTACTGGCACCTTAACCAGGGGCTTAAGATATCATCTGCAGCAGCTGCTCCTGACTGCCTCAGTGCATGCGATCTATGCGCCCCTCCCGAGGCCAGGGGAGCAGGATCTGCTTGCTCCCCTTTGGGGCTATCAAGCTGTAACATTCTGATAGAGGGATAGGTCGGTGTTTTGTTTTTTAATGAGTGAGATTTACAGTGTGTGACTGAAACACGGGAAGTCAGGGTTGGGATTAGAACTCAGCAGCTCCTGGCTTCTATTCCCCCCCGCTCAATCCTCTACACCCAGGAGAAAAAGATTCCCCACACGGGGACCTAAATAAATAAATTAAATAAATAAAGTCCTGCACTCAGTACAGTGCCCCAGGGTAGGGCTTTGGCACATCTAGAAACATTAATACCTCTCCTTCCCCCACTGCAGCTTTCTCTGTCTCCAGTGACTGACAGAAGCGCTGACATCCGTACAAGTCCTGTCTGATCAGAACTGATGAAAATAGCTCCCGGGGTTGGAGAAGGGGAATTAAGTGAAACTCTACAACCCAAGCTGAGAGAAATAACTTCACCCCTTACACCTATGCAACGATAGCGGAGCTGTCCCTGTTAGCAGTCAGCGTTAGATCCATTGACAGCTTGACAAAGCCAATAATAAAAACAGGGTTCTTCTTTCCAGTCATTAGGTGAGACAGAGAATAGGGCCCAGAATAATAAACTGCTTCGAACTCCCACATAACAGCAAGTGAGAGAAGGAAGTCTGTGGCGTGCTTCAGTTTAGGCCTTTATTATTACATTTAGCTGTCAAGGTTTCAGAGCAAACATTTCTCCCAGCCTTTGAGTGCAACCTCATTTGCCACTTAATGCTTCTGTATAAGCTGACATCTTTCTTATGCGAAGATCTCCTGCCTCCCTCACTTAGAGCATGCTCTATTTGCTTCTTGGACCCTGCGGGGGGGGGGAAATCTTCATCTTGCATCCTCTGGCTGGTCATACCTCCCACCGCATCCTACTTTCTTTGCCCTTCTCACCCCTTGTAAGTTGCACTCCTTTTGCACACCCACTGAGTGCCATATGGGTGCAAGTGAGACAGCTTTACTGCTGTTGCCCTCTGATGAGACGGACTGACCTCACACCGGACCAAGGCAGAAGGGAGTTAATGGTCCCTACCCTGCACCAACTGCCAGCAATATTAAGCCAGGAGGGAATGAAAAAGGAAGGTAGCAGATTTCAGATCTGGGCTGCTCTCTTGGGGTAGAGAAGGCTTGGAGTTGATTTTATGGGTCTAATCTTAACAGGTCCTGAACACCCAGATTTATTGGCTTTGTCAGTTGCATGAGGTGCTTAGCCCTTTGGAAAGTCAAGTCAAGTTCATTTTCTGTTGATAAAGTCAAGCCTCAGGAAGGGGGATGTGTTTTCACCCTACGTAGATAGTGGACTGTGTCTTAGAGCAGGTAGGAAAGTCACCTATTCACTGCCATTCCCAGAGCATCTTCCACTGTTTCCCACCAAGTAATGATACTAAATAGTAGCAAATTATACTAGGTTTACCTTAAATGTCTAAACAAAAATGTTTCAAATCAGAACAACAAGGTTTTGGTTTTGATAATTTTTTTCAAAAAACATGGAGTTGAGAAAACTTGTCAAAACCAACCCAACCTGTTCCCACCAAAGTTTTCATTTTGGTGAAACAACGTTTTGCTGAAAGCTTCTAGACCATCTGTATTCCCATTTTGGGAGGATGGGGGCGGGGGGTGATAGGAGGTAGATTGGAAGTCTGAGGACCCTTGTGGGGCTATTAGGGCAAAGGCATTTATGTGAAATCCAAGGACATCCATTTAACACTATCCCTCCCAAAACAATGTTGGGTCTGGATTTTCAAACTAGGGGCCAGATAAGCAGGCATAACTCCATTTACTTCCATGGAGGTATATCTGCTTACTTCAGCAGTGCTTTGAAGTATAGATTTCTCTACGATGTATCAGTTAATACAATATGGAAAAAACACAGAATAGCACCCAATGGTTTTGCAGCACATCTACATTTAGAGCAAGCGTTTGAGAGTCAAGTGACCAAGATTCTATTTCCAACTATCACTGACAAACTAAGTTCTTTGGGAGCAGGGATAGTCGTGTTGGAACCTAGATGGTCTCTTGGTTTGTTCTGTTATGGCAACATGTGTTCCTAAGCAACGACCCTATTTTTCCCCTTCAAAATGGTTTCTCAACGTGATTTTGCTTACAGGTGTTCAAAGTCAGCTGATGATCAAATTAATATTGCTATTGGCCTTGCACTATGCAAAAGCCACCCAAATAAAATGGGCATTTACAATCCTGTGATCACACTGGCTCTCCCTTGGTGATTTATCCTACCATAAAATGCTGATAAAAAGCAAGGAATGTGCTTGAAGTACATCTTGCCCCATTATAAACACTTGGCTGAAATTCTTTAGCTATTCCTAATTTACAGGCAAAAAGCAAACCAGTTTTCAAATGTATTGTTCCATTTACAGCAGAATCTTAAGTAATAATTTGAGAAAAGCAAGATCTGTTCAAAATAAACTCTCAGGTACCAAGCCATTGAAAACTGAGAAGTGAATACGGGAGTCGAAACCGGTAAAAGGAATAAACATTTTGAACATAAAAATGCTAATGACACCAGTAGCCTGAACTAATGAAAGGACACATTTTTAATAACTCTCAGTTCAAGATATTTAATAAAGGAAATTGTCTCTCCGGGGGAGACGGGGGCGGGGGGTGAAGAGAGAGAAGCAAATAATTGTTTACAGCATACAATAAGCTTTTGGAGCTGGAAGTGTAAGAAGTTTTATACTGTTATTAAGCTTCTGCTAATATTTCCAAAAATGGTCTTAAGGTATTTTTCCATTACATGTGTTCATTATTTGTTGCAGCAAGTGAAATTTCCATGTATCTGAAAATCATTTCAGTGTACAACCATTTCAAAGTCTAAGCATCCATAAAAGACATTTGTCTCAAATTTAATTGTGAAATAAGGCACACACACAAAATTGATTCTCACACGAGGGAGGGAAATTACATTTTAAATTAATTCAAAGTTCAATTAAAAATCCCCTTTCATCTCATTTTTATAATAAATAACTCCTTATGTCCAAATAGGTGGTAAGAATTAAATAAGATCTCAGAGTTCCTTTAGAAATGGATATAGATTTTTTTTAAATACATTAGCTCTGTTGGAGCCTTGACCTGACTTCAGCAGCAGAAGAAAGTAACCAGAAGCTTCCCATCTGTGGAGTTAACAAAGCTTTTAATATTCTCATTGTGGGAATTAGATGGATTAAAGAAAAACAGTGATGAAGTTGGATCCATTTCTTGGGTGTTTCTGAAGATGTCCCTGTGATGGGTTCCCCCCAGGGTGCCACCTGTAACTGGGGTACCATTGAGCCCTTTGTCCCACCAACCTGGGCTCCCTCTCACACTGTGCTGCTGTGACAAGCTGCAGACACACTCCTGGTCTTACAAATCCACCAGCATTCACACAGGTAGGGGCACACCCAGCTGCAGTTACTGCAGGCTCTCTGATTAGTCACTACACAAACCAACAGTAGAAAAGCTGAAGCCAAGGTAACTCTCAGCTCCACAGGCATGCACCCCCTCTGGAGCATCAACCCAAAATTATACCATCTTGCGCTACACAGGGAACCGTACAGCGCAAGCTCAGAGGTAACCCCCCTCAATGTGGAGAGGAATATGCAACAGCCCCTCTGAACTAAGATTCCCAAGCACTTCAGTCCAAACTGATTGGTTTAGATAAAGCAAAAACAAGTTTATTAACAACAAAAGATAGATTTTAAGTGATTATAAGTGATATCAAACAGATCAAAGCAGATTACTTAGCAAATAAACAAAAATGCAAACTAAGCCTAAAATACTAGAAAGATAGCGTATGAATTAGCAAATTCTCACCCTGGCTGATGTTACAAGCAGGCTGCAGATTCTTAAGGGACAAGCTACACTGAGTTTACAGCTTGGAATCCCCAGGTCTCTCTCACATAGGCTAGAAATCCCTTTAGCATGGGTCTCCTAGTTCAGTCTTTTCCCCCACGGAAACATGGGGTGCAGTGTCACAGTTCCATTCCAGCAGGCAATGAAAAGTGAAATAATATTCATGGAGAAATTCACCCCTATGCAGAAGTCCTGTGCAAGGATTACGCATCACTTTCATCCTATTTTGAGAGCTTCAGTGGGATGTGAGGCACTGATTCAGGGAAGCACATGTTTAACCTGAAGCCTATGCTTAGTCATATTGGACCTCAACTAGACTTAAACATGTGCTTAAAGTTACCACCCTGCTGTAGAGTTTTTCTGAATTGGGACCTTAAGTGGGATCTATACAGAGGGCCAGCATAAGTCCCATAAATCAGCATAGGGGTGAATTCTACCCTCAGGGAATGGAAAAATCCATTTAATCTTGAGCATCAAACAGAAGTCATTCATTAGTACAATCTGATCTGAATTGGCTGAAAAAGTGCTACTTACACAGTTTTCAGTAACGCACAGGGTGGTTTTGCACCCAGGAAGAGCCTTTTAAAGAGGGAGTGCTTCTATATGGAATAATCATGTTTGAGCACAAGTCCCTTTGGGTAGGTCTACACTGCGATTAAGTGCCCATGGCTGGCCCATGTCAGCTGACTCAGATCAGCCGCAGATGTTTAATTGCAGTGTAGACACACCCTTTGTTTACCCGTAGTTGACTTCAGTATAAAGACCCTCACAATGTGAATGTACCAAACCCCAAAATTTTTTGACCTACCCTATTCATCATCATCTACCAACAAATAAAAAACATTTGACTTCAATGACATGCCAAAAATTAATTGACATTCAGAAAAGTATAGAGGCATTTAGCAACATCTTTTCTAACAAATTCTTAATCATTTTAGACATTTTAGAAAAAGAAGTAAAAACCATGATGGACAGTGACATATTATGGCTCAATGCATTGAATAAGGAATATCCCTGAAAACCAGTGACAATTAAGAAACACACCAAAAAAAAAGTTGTTTCTCTAGGTTATTTAGCCAGCCTAAGGTCTGTGGGGTTTTTCTTTAAAACACACACACACACATCCCCAACCTTATTTTCCTAAGTAACTGTTTAATAGCTAAAGCTTGTCAAATAAAAACATGTGTTTATATTGTGCCTTTCATCTGAAAATCCCAAATTGCCTTATGTACACTAATTAAAATGTATTGTAGCCCTGTGAAGGAGGTAAATGCAGCATTTTACCCTTTTGATACATGGGAAAACCAAGACAGTGAAGGTAGGTGACTTAAGCCTTTTTGCCAGAGAAATCTTATTGATAAAAAGTGTAAGTAATCAATTAGTTTTGATTGGACAGCTGCTAAAAAGGCAGCAATAAATACGCTCTACCACAACAGACTCATGGTCTGAAGGGATAGTGTCTCTGGAAGAACGAAACTGTATTGAAAAGAACAAGTTCACTCTATTTTAAAGGATATTTTTAGAAATCTATGCGTAGTCAGTTACATGGAGCAGAATCATGAGCAGATAAAGATGACCAAAGAACTGGATTTTCCATTTCATGGGAAATTCTGCAATTCCAATATTTTTTCCCCATTCTGAAATGGGGCAAAGAAAAAAATTCAAACTCTCCCACAACACAAAATTCTGAAACAAGGTCATTGAATGTTTTGATAAAATGGAAACATTTCTTCTGATTTCAACCTTTTAAAAAATGTTTGACATAAAATGAAATGCATTTAATTTTTAAATGAAACCTTTCATCAAAATCTACGTATTTTTCGAAACACTGAGATTTAGACTAAAAAAAAAAAAAAAATCACATTTTCCAGGGGAAAAAGATTCTAACTGGCTCTAATAGAGAGTGGAAAGACATTCAGTATAAGATCTGGTTGAAAGATGCATTTTATTTTTCCACAAAAAGAAAAATGTTGAAGTTTTTAAATGGAATTTGTATGGTTTCATCAACCTTTTTCCATGGAATTTTGGGATTGTCAAACAAAAAAAAATATTTTGGTCTTCAGTTGTCAAAAACCAACACATTTTCAGTTTTTCAATGAAAGAAATCCCAAAAGTTGATAGAAAATGGAAATTTGTCAGAAAGAAAAAGCTAGTAATTAAAAAATGTTGCATGGGAAATTTTTCCCACCAGCTCTAGTCAATATCACAAGGAAAGAGGGGAGAGCAAACACTTGGAAAAAGAGGATATCTTGAATGACAAGGAAGCTAAGTAGTAGTGTAGCAAGGGACACCAGGAACAAAAACAGAGAAAGAGAAACAAACTGGGTAGACTTTATGACCTCCTGTATGTGATAACATTTGATCCAGTCAGCGGTACTATCATAAGCCTGGCTGAGAAAATAATGAGGTTAGCCACCTTAGTTGCTAAATGCTCACATTTTCATCAGGAAGCAGCAAGCAAGCTAAATGGTTCCCAAACACCCTGTCTACAAATCTCCTTCTCCACACACCTATTAATCTCAACTTCAAAACTAGGAAGGGGCCCTGGAAGAGATACGGAATAATGGTTTTCAATAGTGATCTTGAGTAACTTAGGTTAAGGCACCTTAAGGCACCCAGTTTTTGGTAAGAGTTGAGCACTCACTCTCTGAAAACCACCCTTAGAAAGATGTCGCAAACTGGGCACTCGAAGACAGACATCTAAAACCACTAGTCACTTTTGAAAATCTTGGTCTTTGTGCACATTGTCTGACTATCTGGTTTGTTTACAGAAAGTAGCAACATACCCACAAGAAAAGGACCAAATTCCATCTTTGGAGTCACATAGCTGGTCTTGACATCAGTGGTAAGGGCTGCACATGTGCACCTGAAGGCAGGTTTGGCCTTCTGCGTTGATGCACAAAATTCAAATTCCACAGATGACAAATATTTACATTTACAGAATTAAATACAATAAAAAGAAATAGGCTAATGCCTCAGGCTCAATTCTCCTCTCACTTCTTCTCTTTGTGTGCTGGTGTAACTCCACTGCAGTCAACCAAGCTGCTTCTAATTTGCACTGATGTAAGTGAGATCATGCTGTATTCTAAGCTGAGGCACAGCTTGGAAAGATCACCAAAGGACAGCAATCTACAAGCAGAGAGGGTGAGATGCCCCCATTCTGACTCGCCAGCTGCCTCACCAGCCAGCTGCACAAGTGCCTTTGGCAAGGAGCCTCTCTTGGAAGGTGGCAATGATGCTATCCCTTCCAGGACAGAGAGGTTAACATTCAGTTTCATCAATGACATATAAAAATAGACACCAGCTAAGTAGCTTAGCTCCCTTCCTCCCCCCAAACACTTTTCATTTTGATGCTTTAGTACATTACCACCAACCCCATCCCCTTTTAAATCCCAGCCTCATCAAATCCATGCACCATCACCAACTTTTTTGTAGCTGCTTTTAAACCCTTTAGCCTTGCATCTTCTCCATTACTGTCCCAAGGGATTAGTTATGGAGAAGGCGAATGCTGATTTTCTTCCCGCACATCTAGTGAACATGGAAGTTTTATTAATGGCACCAATGTCTTTTTGAATGGATTTTTCTAGTCTTTTGAACTTACACACAATGAATTAACAATTCATTTCCCCCAAATACTGCCTTTCCACTCCAGCCCTTCAGGTCATCAGGAAAATAGCATCAAGTTCTTAATCCACCATCTTCTAATTCAACAGCAGGTGTTTCTGCCATCTTTATTCCTGAACTGACATTTAGTGATAAAAATCAATTCCAGATAGGGGTGTGCACACAGCACTGCATGACTTGGAAATGAATTAAAAAAAAAAGGAACTTTCCAAAATGGTTGTATTCTTTTTGAGGTCTCCTTAAAATGTGGAACAGCATCTACCAATTCTTCCTAGATCAAGGAAGGCAAACCTCCCTAGAAAGGAAGAGCCGTTATCAACACTTGTAGATATGCTGTGCAGAGTACCTGTAAAGTACAGCTCCATGCAGGAGTCCAGTGTTTTTAAAATTCTGTAGGAAATCAAGGGGCATGTGCATTAAGATGCACATGAAGAGTAAACTCCTACCTTGGGAGTAAATGAAATGCCATGTATTACAGCAGGTTAACTATTAATTTGGACAATGTAGTCCTTCTCTGATTTGCAATCCAGCCTTAATTATCAGTGAATGTGTTCATAGGCATGGGAACTGGGTGTGCTGCAGACCCCCAGGGTCTCCGCTGCTGGCCCCACGTGCCTGGGGTCTCGGCTGCCTGCTCCAGCTCTGGGAAGAGGGGGGTAGATAGGGGTAAGGGGCTGGCTTTCAGCACCCCACTATTAAAAGTGTTCCAACACCACTGAATGTGTTCATTATTCATAAATCCTTATAAAGGCATTTGGATAATATTGATCTTAAAGGTTTTGGGGTTTTTTGCAAGCTTGACTGTCTATTATGTGACGGGCCCTTTTAGTCCTATGCTATTGTTTCTCACTCCCTCACTGGATGGCTGAAACCTTAGAATAGCAACAAAAAATAAGAAAAATGAGCTTTTGGTATGAATGTTTTGACAAGTAAAGCATGTGGCACAATGTATGAATATGTTGAGATTCACAGGACACTTTGGCAAATATGTGAGGTTATCTAAATACTATTTAGCTATGTTTATGTAATTTAAATGCGTAACATCTCTGATTTATTGTAAGTGATCAGGATGATGGGCCCCAGTATATGCAATAACCAGAGTCTTCTAACCATTAGAGCTGGTAAACATTTTTTCAGTGTTTAATGGTGATGAATTTTTCAAGGCAAATATTTGGATGACATTTTCATGAATGTTCCCCTCCCACGCATTTTCTGGGCAACTATGGAGCTGATTAGAATTTTTCAAATTTTGGGAGCACATCCAGCAACTCTCTGAAGGGGCAAAACTGTGGCTGACAGAGAACCTCTTGCTCCAATGCAGACTCAACTTTGGGACATGCATGGTAAAGACCTTGGTCTTTTAGGTGCCCTCATAGCAGAAGTTCAGAAGGAGCTGGAGTTCAGCAGAGGTTAGCTAGGGAGATCTATTTTGTGCAATTCCTGCATAGCCCACTAGGGGCACTATGCACTCACAAGACTGCTACATCTACAGCTGTTTCCAAAAAGGGACTCTGAAGCCGAGACTGGAAAGTGGTCTTGGGTCTGGTTGCCCACATTAGTGGGGCAGTGAAGATTTGGGGCAGTTCTTATTTTATTTGAACTAGTCCATCCATCCTTCATCTATTGATTGTCACTGAACTAAGAGGGATGCACTGCCATGTGGGACTAAATTCTTGCTAGTGGAGATACAGTACCTTCTTTCTGTATTAGGAAAGGGATCCCTATCCAAGCCAGAGAAGATGCAGGAAGGAAACTGTATACTTAATAAAAGTTTCAGATGTGTCATTTTTGCTTACCAAAGAAGATTGCCCAGGAAAATCTGACTGCTTAATGGATTGTTCAAACGCTCATTAGCATCAAGCAGATTTATTTGAACAGATAATTATCCCCATATTGTGCTTTCATCACTGGGATTGTTTATGGTGAACTGTCAAGCAGCAGTTCTCAAATTTTATCCCTCGATGTGTTGAGCTTCCTTTTATGGCTAGAAAAGAAAAACAATTTTTGTTCAAAACCTCAGCTCCATTTTAAACCTCATTTTAATAAGTCTTATGAAAGACTTTGAAGTTCACAGACATCAGGTCACGTGCCTTTCAGGCAGTAAGGGGAGTTGAACATATAGATCCTTCCATGCTATTCAAACTTCTCTTGGCTGATGTAATTCATCCATCACAAACTGGAAGGAGCGTGCATGAAAGAGGTGTGAGCTATAAATGACAGTTTCTCTCTTCAACAGCCAATTAGAATTTGACAACCCATCAGTGTTTGGTTCAGCCCTTGGTTTCAGTATGGTTAGCAAATCAGTCTATTCACAGCTAAAAGTGATTAGCACCTTATGAAAGATAGCAATTTGGGAGCTAATCAAAATGAAACAAGCTGTGCCTTTAGGCTAGGCATAATGCAGTTGCTTACTGCGAGAGGAAGTATGACAGTATATTTGTGTGTCTTCCCCCCCCCCGGGGTTCTTTCTAGCTGTCAGTCAGCCTTCTCTTCCCATGCGCTGCTTGTCTATAGAAGAAGCCCATTTTACTAGCCAATAAAAGTAGTCCTTCACTGCAGAGGCAGGTGGCTAGTACAACTGAGTGACCAGTATTTACAAATAAACTCAAAAGGTTCTTCACAGCTACGGAGAGAGCGATTTTTCTTTCCTATTTCAATCCAACCCCTCCTAGCAGTAGAAGTTCTTTAAAGGAGTGCACTTAAGAATGAAATCCTTTGGGGTCCCTGTGTTGGAAGCCTCTAAAAATAGACGCCGCTTGCACCGTCCTGAGTGTGAGGATATTCCAGCTGCAAAGAGGCAAACCTCAGGTACATTGACTTCTTCATGGCCCTTATTGTTAATCTGAAAGAAAGGAGATCATCCCACTCACAAGGGTATCATCAGGGACAGCTCTTAGTTTGGCTATGCCATGAGTATGGTGTGAAGTGCAAAGGGCTCAGCGCAGGATGAAGATTTTGTCAGCTGGGATGGAGTCTGGCACAGGCCAGTAGGGAGAGTTTTGGCAACCAGTAGGGAGAGTTGGTTTGTACTGGGGGAGTTCAGTTAACAGTACAAATGTCCAATCCCAGCCATGCCTAGAGCCTTAGAATTCTCTCTGCCCTACAAGGGGAGTTCTACTGAGAAACACTGTACAAAAAGGTAGGGGTTCCTCATTCTCCTTCAAGGTAAGTGTGGCATTTAGCTTATGTGAGATGCAATGTTAAGACTGCACTTTCCAGCCCACAAAAGTCAGGCAGTGACAAAGCTAGGACTGTCTTGCTCCCATATCTCATTGCAGTCTGGGGTTTACTTTACAGATACTGCTAACAGTGTTATAGATAACCAAAACTACAGTTGTCTTGTCCACCTAAACTTCCTCCCTTTTTGGTAGGTAGGGCTGGTTTATAGAAATGTTTTATAAGAAATCAAAGATTCACCCTATAGTCTGGACCGCCTCTGCAAGGAGCACATTGTACAGTTCCATTTGCAAGAGGTATCTTTCAGTGGTTAGAGTCAGTCAGCGGTCCCCGCATTACCTGAGGGGAGGAAAGCTGCTGGGGAGTGCTGCCGAGCCAAACCAGCAAGATGAGGGGGAGTTGTGTCCCCTCCCCTGGTTTCTCTTACCTTTAACACCCGGTAACATTCTAATTGCATCTTTACATGTTGAAAAGTACAATCGTGGGGCCAGGTTCTCCTCCCCTTTGTACAACTGTGCTTGTACATGTACATGTCAAGTGCCTAGGCCACATAAGAGGTTAAGGAGTCTGTTAACTATTAGCTATGGAGTGAAGTCAAGCAGCAGTTCTCAATTAAGGGTAGAGGTTCATTCTTTTAGAGCTTTAGGTCCTGGGTTCAAACCCCACTGGGACCCATGTGGAGTTTGTTACACTTCGCTTCTGCAACAGAAATAGGAGGACAGAGAGAATGTCTCTCCCCTGAGCAAGGAGCTTTTTTATACCAATTATAGTAGGGCACAGTTTCTGGGACCAGTCACTAGAGGGAATCATGATCACATGTGGGCAGGTCTACACTATGGCAGGGATTGACACTCTGAGATGGACTGCCGGTGGATCAATTTAGCAGGTCTATTAAAGAACCACCAGATCAAGTGCAGATTGCTCTCCAGTCAATCCCTGTACTCTACCCTGGACAAGAAGAGTAAGGTAAGTAGCCGGGAGATTTTCTCCCATCAACCTCCCACAGTGTAGACCCCGCAGTAACTCAATCTAAGGTACATTGACTCTGCTATGTTATGGTTGTGTAGACATAGCCTTGGTCTCGGCACACAGGTGAAATTAAAGATAGGTGTAACACAATAGCCTGTGTGGCTATGTCTACACAACCATAATGTAGCAGGAGTCAACGTATCTTAGACAGAGTTACTGCGTGGTCAACAGAAGAAAATCTCCCGTTGACTTACCTTACTCTTCTCGTCTGGGATAGAGTACAGGGATCAACTGAAGATCATTCTTTACTAGACCGCCAGTGGATCAATCTCAGAGCATCAATCCTTGCCATAGTGTAGACCTGCCCCTAGTATGGGAAATTTTAATCCCAAAGGGCAAGTGAATTTAAACAGGAGGATGAGATCACCTTACTATATTAACTGTGGTTTTTGATAGGGATAGCACTAGAACAAAAATATAGGCAGTGTTTGAAAAATAAAGTCAGCAGGTTGCCTTTTTCACATTATAGTGCAATATGGTAAAACTAGACCACACACACAAACAACTTTCCAGGCTAACAGACGAGTCAAGAAGACCTTACTATTCTAGATCAACAAGCACTCCATCAACAGTAGATTGTCATTAGCAGTAAGGTTATTCTGAAGCGTGACATATCAGTCAGGCAGTGTAACTGCTTTTGACATCTGCTGGAGTTCTATTGCTCAACTGAGATGATATGCCTCAAATTGATAAACATCAGTTTCAGGCAGGTGATGAATCATTTTCAGCCATACTTCACATTTCCTATCCTTCTGCTAGATGAGATGGTGGAAAACACACGTTTAAGATTATGGTTGGGTTGGATGCTTTTAATGTTTCTTAGACCCTATAGATCCATGCCTACTCTGTTCTTGATAAAGTGTATAGAGATTAAAGACATTTTTGTAGATGTGTTATACTATATGGGACATAGCCAACCTGGTACAGAAGTTGTTTTACACAGAAGCACCCCATCCTGTTGGCAGGTGTTGATCCTAGTTGGGAAAGTTATGTCCCTTCTGCTCACTCCCTGAGGCAGATAGCTTATTCTTTCCTACATCCCTTATATCCTCTGGATATAAGTATGGGTTCAGCAGGCCTGCTGGGTCCTGGGAGAAGCAACACCATGTGATCAGCAATGGACCACAGTTTGGGAACCTTGGTCTTAGAGGAATTAGGTGTTCAAAGGATAGATCTACTGACTGAAATGTAAAATTTCACACATGAGAAGAGGGATTAACAGTCAGGAATTGGGAACTGACAACACATCAATGTAACACATGTGATACAGTTGTGTTTGCATGTCACCCGCATTAAAAAAAAGAATTTTGTGCAACAATAGAAGAATGCTGGCAAATTGTTGAGATACAGGATGTTTAGAATGAGCAACACAGAAAACACTCATACAAACTCTTTCATGCATGGGCAAGCACAACAATTTGCCAGCATTCTGAGGGGAATCGCTCTGGATTAACCTTGAATACTTGGTGATTGCTATCCATTGGAAAAGTGTCTTTTTAATTAGGGGACCCCCCAATCATCTGCAGCGTAGCAGATCTTGCCAAATCCTAAATGCAGTCATGAGTTGCTGAACTGATTTGAGGGTCTGATGAGATCTAGTTTAAAGAGTCACATTCCACAGGTTCTCTCCACAATCCTAAAACAAGAGAGGCATTCAGATTATGTGCTCAAGCAGCATAAACTGGCATCTAGTTTTGCAGCCAGCGAAATTCATTGTTGCTGCCAGGTATGACAGACTTCCATAGGGAGCTGTTGAGACTGTTTTGGGTTAAACAGAGATGGAACTCCAGTAAGCCTCAAAAGAGACAGAGCCAAAAGGTAGAGCTTGACTTCCCCTGAATTCAGTAGGATCTAAATCCAGAATTAGATAAGCCAGCACATAATCATCATTGCACTCATTAGAGTGCATCTGATTACCCTGCCCCAAGAAACCAAAATAATTTAATAGTCACAACTTACCACTTACTGCCTTTTGTAGACCATTTGGTGAAAGGGCAGCAGAAATCAACCTGTAGGCAGTAGGTACATTTAAGTGTTCTCTGTCATAGAAATTAGACAAGACAGACTTTATTAGTCGTATGCTAAACAGAAATGAATCACAACTGACAATGAATGCTTCTCCAAAAGCTAACTGTTATACGAGCAGGAAAACAAAAGCAGCAACATTGTTCACTAAAGTATTGAGGAGTCCCAGTAATTTTACAGTTATAGTAAAAGCAGACATCAGCATCATATGAAACTCACATTCTGTCATTTCAGTTATCTTGTCCAGTCTTCGTCAATGACCAACACACAGTATTTAGTTTTTCCCTCCAGATCTCACTAAAATATTCAGCATCTGAGGCATATGTTTGCAGAAAAGGGGCTCATTTGTGCTTATGTACCGTCACCTGACCTTGTATATCACACCAAGAGTACTAATATTGATTGGGGCCTCTGGCTGCTACTATGATATCAACATGGACCACACCTGGGATCTCTTCTAAAAGGGCGTGTTCCCAGGGAGTACTGCCTCTTGAAATTGATCTGGAAATGCTCTGATGTGAGCGGCAGCAGCTACAGAGTTCTCCAATGGCTGCATCAGAGAAACAATCAACCAGCCATGGTCTCATTAGGATAATCCACTAGATGAGACAGTATAGATGTCAAGAGGTTATTAAATGTAGAGTTAATATTCAGCTTACAGCTCACAAAGCCAATAATTTAGGCACATAGCAGTCTGGGCTAATGCTACAGAAACTCTGTGTCATGACCTAGAGGCCAACTTTTTTATTCTTAGAGAGTAAGGTACTGCCATGGTTTTATTAGAGGTTAGCAATAACCACCCTAAAGTTGTAACATAATCAGATTCTTTCATCATAGGTTTAAAAAAAAAAAAAAAAAAAAAAACCACACATGATTGACTTGCAGAAACTGCAGATTTTTGCTGATTTTACTTAAGCCTATAAAACACCTGAAGAGACAGCTCAGGAAGTCATAATCTAATGCAGGATGTGTGTTATTTTACTACACAAAGGTTTGGGTCACTAGCATTACTTTCCCTTTGCAGATATACATGCCAGTCAACTAAAACCGTGATTTTCCAGTAAGCAATCCAAACCCTAGGTTAAAGTTTCAATGCCACAATTAAAACAAAACAAAAAACAAAACAAAAACAACCAACCACACACATACCAAAACACAAAGCAAGAACAAATGAAATTAAGTCATAAATCACGACCATCCAGAAGGTTAGCTGAAGGCTCGATGCCAGAAATAGCAGAGGGACAGATACAACTTTATTTTTTAAGTGAACTGTAGAAGGAAAGCTAGCATTAAGTAACATTTGAAGAGTGGGGTCTCATGTTAAAACATCATGATTTTAGTAAATAAGAGACATAGGGATATAAATCAAGTGTGTAGCTTCCCTTTCTAAGAGAAGCAAGCTACAGAGAAAACAACACTCTGGGGACAATGCAGATTTTAATCCAATCTGCTTGTCGCTGGATAGATTGATAAAACTGGGTCAAAAGCTTCATGTCAATAGAGTTTTCTCCCCATCTTGCTATACTATATTATGGTTTCCACCCCTATCAGATTTCACCAGATTAACTGAGTCACACTGAACTCCTACTTGAACAGAATGGATCTGTAGGGGACTCTCACCTTTATGGCAGCAGGTTTCCCTCTAACTGGTTGGGTGATGTAGCCTTTTAACCAAAACAAACGCCTTCTTCTTCCCGGGTAACAAAGTCCAAGTAAAACACAGATCCATGGCCTCCCTGGGACACAGTCATCCCCCTAATGCAAGAGGTGCAACTTCCTCTCTATCTCTGGAAGCCTTAACTTGGAGCCCCTAAACCGAGCAGGTGCAGACAACAGGCACACCACTGATCTCACACCAACTTGCAGCTATCTAAATCTTCAGATTCACCTCTATGAATACATCACTGCTCCCCAGCTTGCCTAGCTCTCTGTAGCTATTCACCAGGTTCTTTCTTCCCTCAGCTCTCAGAATGTGGAACTTCTACCCAACTCCTTACTCCCTCCCTAGAGTCTCTTCTTACTGAGAACCAGGACCTGTCCTTTATCCTGCTTCCCAGCAAGCCTTGCTCTGTCACATGCTCCTTCTGGGAACTACAACTCCCAGAATGCCCACAAAGAGGCTGCGACCCAAGGAAAAGGCCCATTGGGCCAGACCTGCCCTTAAAGAGCCAGTATGCCTTTCTAAAGTCTCAAAAGAGCATCTGAAGGCAATACATTTGTTAGTCTCTAAGGTGCCACAAGTACTCCTGTTCTTTTTTCTGAAGGCAGTGTTTGTTATTCAGCAGGAGGCATGGCTCGCATGTTGAGATGGGTCACTGAGCTGCTGCACTGCTGCACTGCGCTGCATGTTGAGTGGGTCACTGCGCTGCTGCACTGCACTGCATGTTGAGATGGCTCACTGCGCTGCTGCACGTTGAGATGGGTCACTGCGCTGCTGCACTGCGCTGCATGTTGAGATGAGTCACTTAGCTGCTGCGCTGCTGCACTGCACTGCACGTTGAGATGGGTCACTGCGCTGCTGCACTGTGCTACATGTTGAGATGGGTCACTGCTGCTATCTTTTGGATGAGACATAAAACAAAGGCCTTGGATTTTTGTAAGAGAAGGTGTAAACACTAGTGTTCCGGCCAAATTTCATCTTGTTTTATTATATTGTCTCTCTAAACAACCACTGCAGTTTCAATAGAGTAAATATATTCTGTGCTCCTTGTCCTAAACTGCTGTATATCATTGAAACTAGTTGCCACGCTTCACTCCAGAGCAGGTTGTGTTTCAGTGGTGAATGAGGAGATGCCTGGTTTGTATTACTTTATAAATTGCTTTGGGAAGAACAGCACTAGATGAATGTAGTTTGTTTACCAATAATCTTCCAGTTCTTCTACAATGAGGCTGACCATTTGAATGGTTAAGTACTCAATATAGGATTGAACTAGGAGCCACTTACACAATGCTTTGCATGGACCACCCACTTTTTCCTCATGTGGAAAATGCAAAGATGCTTTCAACAAGACAATGCACCATGTTTTCTGATCAGGTTCTTACACCTGAGTGTTTCTGCACCTCGTAATGGGATTAAGGCATAGGCTTGAGAACGAAAATGGAATCAATAAGCATATCATCTTTATTGTATGCAGCGTTGGTCCCAGGATATTGGAGAGACAATGTGAGTGAAGTAATATCTTTTATTGGACCAACTTCTATTGGTGAGAGAAACAAGCTTTTAAGCTACACGGAGCTTTTCGTCAGATCTGGGAAAGGAACTCAGAGTATCACAATTAAATACAAGATTGAATAGATAGTTTAGCATAAGTAGTTACAACATATTCTAAAGGACCATTCCAGGTGAAGTTCATTGTAACCTGTTATGGCAGCATTAGAAAACATCACATTAGAGAAGGGGCCAGGTAACTGGAAGTATGGAATTCCACCAGGATCACCACTTCAAGAAAATGCAAGGTGTCTCCTCAAAAAGGAATTAAAAAAAACAAAAACCATTTCAGGGAGGGCAAGGATTTCTACAGAGAAAAATCATGTCCCCAGCATCATGCCATAAATCAACAGGCTCTAGAGCCTGTGGGTTAAGAAGGTCACTGATTGTTGATGTTTTGTTTTACTTGATCTCATCTTGACTAAGAAATCAAAACAGAAGGTCACAATCAAGCTTAGGGTATGTAAACAGGTGCATTACTGTGCAAAGCATCACAGCAGGCCAGCAGCACCAGGCCAGGTCTGTGCAATGATATTCTGCATTTTGAAGGCAGGCGCTGCTCTTTTGTTTCACTTGAGCCACATGCCACATTGACAAGTTTCCATCCAAACTGTATTTCATAACTGCAGCCAGCACTGGACTCTGAAAGAGCATGTGTGTGTTTAGCAGAAGAGGGGTGTCATGGGGTGCTGCTCTCCAGCACAACACTTGGTGGCCCTTGTGATGTTGCAGTCTAGATGGTTTTATAAAAAATATGCTAATAAGTGAATATAATGTAACTGGAATATGCTTCATGCAAAAGGTCGCTTGTAAGGTATTGTTACAAAGCTTATAATCTACTGAGTGTGATCATCCTATTTGTATAAATGTACCACTCTTGTATCTGAAACTAGAAATATAAAATATAACTCTGAGGGCCTATTGTAATTATGCAAAGTGTGGGCCATTAATGTTGATTTGGAATCTTAATGACTCCCATTAACCAGGACAATTGACTGCAGATGGCTGTTCTACCTGTAAGTCTTCCTGTACGTATGTGTGTGCTGGCAAGTGAGCAGTGAAGTCTTGCAGTGACATGTGATCATGTCACCTGAACTGGAATCCATCTTTAACCTGGTGTATCATGAAGAGTCCCCTAGCTACCACCTGAGCTGGAACAAGAGCTGTACCAGGGGAAAGAAATGTGCCCAGGCCTGGAAAATGTCCAGTCTGAGGAAAAAAACTTATTGAAGCATCTCTGAGGGTGAGATTTTATCTGTATTCAGTTTGATTAGACATAGATTTGCACGCTTTATTTTATTTTGCTTGGTAACTTACTTTGTTCTGTCTGTTACTACTTGGAACCACTTAAATACTACTTTCTGTATTTAATAAAATCACTTTTTACTTATTAATTGACCCAGAGTATGTATTAATACCTGGGGAGGCAAACAGCTGTGCATATCTCTCTATCAGTGTTATAGAGGGTGAACAATTTTTATGAGTTTATCCTGCATAAGCTTTATACAGGGTAAAATGGATTTATTTGGGTTTAGACCCCATTGGGAGTTGGGCATCTGAGTGTTAAAGACAAGAACACTTCTGTTAGCTGCTTTCAGGTAAACCTGCAGCTTTGGGACAAGTAATTCAGATCCTGGGTCTTTGTTGGAGCAGACGGGAGTGTCTGGCTCAGCAAGACAGGTGCTGGGGCCCCAAGCTGGCAGGGAAAGCAGGGGTAGAAGTGGTCTTGGCATATCAGGTGGCAGCTCCCAAGGGGGGGTTCTGTGATACAACCCATCACAGCCCCCTCCTGGCCTGTCAGGGGGATTACACTCAGGACCCCCTGCAGTTCTGTCAGTCAAGTACCCAGACTGCATTGGTTCAAGTCATGCACCCCTTAATGGGGTCTGACTTATTAAGTCTTTCTACCAGCGTTACTCACTTTGGTTAGTTGCCCCAGCTCACCCTACTCTGAGTCCATCTAAGAGTCCTGCTCAGCAAGTTCAAAACAGAAGGCCCCAGCTCTCCTCCTTGGAGCTGGACTACAATTTAGCCAGTTTCTACCTCAGCTGCCCCCTTTTCCCCAGTTAGTCCTCAGACCCAGAGACTCAACAGCCCAATCTTCTCCTACTAGTAGCTACCCTGCTATGAGGGAAGAGACAGCATTTATACCAGTCCCCTTCGCTTACCTCATCCCCAACTGGCTGAGTGAGAGGGAGTCTTTCCCCACCCTCTCTGCAAGGCTTCTGGCCCCAGACCCTTAAAGACACACAGTGACAGGATTTCCTCCCAGGCATTACTTATTCCCAGGACAGCTTCCTCTCTATCAATATCTCTTAGGTCCTTGTCTGTATGTATGCACTGGACCTTCCAAAATTTTAAAGGGCCAAGCCACATGACAGGGTGTGCTGACCAGTAGGTATCACGACCCTTAAGGGAGCAGACTACCCCATCACAAGGAAGTTATTGGATAAAGTCATCGCAAAGCTCTTTTCCATCAAGGGGCAACTTAATAAGGAGGCTTTCATTGATTGCTTCTCCTTCTCCCCATAGCTTTGGGTTCTTGGCTTTCCTACTACTGAGCTGAGAATGTTCCTCAATGATGACTGTATTTGAGGAATATATATATTTTCTAGGTTATGTTTTTATTTGGGCACTATCCCTCTAAGTCACAAGGATCAGTGAAAAGGAAAGTATCCACACATTCTTAGGATGTTTGCTCTTTCTGTGTTTCCTTCCTGTACTAAGTACGGTTCATATTGTCAGCCATTAACATGCAAGAGATACTTATGACATCACTGGTCTCTAGCTGCCTTTATTTTACCCATCGAGGTTCCTTTAACATCATGTGATCCAGAGAAGTGACTTTCTGCTCCCAAACAAAATGATCTATCTAGGGAATGTCTGACTTCTCACAGGGATACCTCACCTCCAAAAACGAATTCCAATATCCACTGAAGTCAATGGAAAGATTCCTATTTCTTCACTGGGTGCTGGATCAGCGCCAGCAGAACAGAAAAACTTTAGCAGCAAATCCTTAAGAGCAACAGAAGTTCTTCTTTCACAGTAGCAGCCGTGTTAGTTTATATCCGCAAAAAGAACAGGAGTACTTGTGACACCTTAGAGACTAACAAATTTATTTGAACATAAGCTTTCGTGGGCTACAGCCCACTTCTTCGGATGTTCTTCTGCAACTTGACATTCAATTTTGCTGTAGATTTGCCAGTTATGTGTCTGGTTTAGAGACTAATATTAGCAGTAAAATGCTGCCCTGGGGATGGAAAAGTTACTGTATGGTTCTGAAGCCAAAGGATTATTTCACAATTAAGGCAAATCCTTTTTATGTCAGAGTGATCATTTTACAGCTGTTTTTTTAAAATAACAGGTATTATTTATTTTAATGCACTTAAAGATGGGAAAAAATCCTGCATAAATCTTGCTTCAAGAGTCATCTGAGCTGAATAAGCCCTGTGCCCTTCATCAGCTTTCTTGCTTTTAGAAATCACAAGGAACGTTATCTGTTGCCAAAAGACAGGAGGTAGTGAGGTTCCCTCAGTCATCTAGGACATTAGATCTTTCCCATTTTTAGCTGCTATGTTCTTATAGTATTCAATTATACAGCAAGGGAAGATGATCTTGTAGTTAAAGCACTGAGCTGGGAGTCAGGCGATCCGCCTTCAGTTCCCAGCTCTATCACAGACCTTAGTTCCTCAGTTCCTCTTCTATAAAAGGAGGATGACATTATTTCCTTTCTCCCATCCTTCTTCAGTCTTCCCTATGTAGACCAAAAACTCTTGGAGGCAGGGACAGTCTGCCATTATGTGTTGGTATAGTGTCTAACACTGGTGTTCTCAAACTTTTTTTGCTGGGCCACCCTTTGAAAATATTTCCTGCTGTGACTACCCCTCCCCGCCCTCCCAAAAAAACTGATAGCAAATTACTGTACATACTTATTGGCGCATACTCATGGTATTGCCCCCCTTTCTTCTGCGCTGCTGCTGGCAGCAGCGCTGCTGTCAGAGCTGGGCGGCCAGAGAGCAGCATCTGCTGCTGTACTCCCCCGACCCTGGGCAATATTTTTTTGTGATCTCATGTCCTCCATACAGTAGCCTTGAGACCCCCTTTTGGGTCAAGACCCCCAGTTTGAGAAATACCGGCCTAGCACAACGGGACTCTGACCTCAGTCAGGGTTTCTAAGAGCTACAAGCAATTAATAATAGTAATTAAAACAATATCGTCATGGTTTTCAGAAACTGTCACATTTTAAGATACAACAGAGTTTAAACCCTTGAACAATTTAGCATGTTTGAAACAGGTCTGCATATGCTGGGTTTAGGAGAATCTTGCTTATATCACTTGTAAAGTATGATTATACTGTCCATAGCACATAGTGTGGGGGCTTTTTTTCCCCCACGGGGACACTCCAATCCCTCTTTGTAGCCTGATGCCAAAAAAACCCCCTACACATTCTTTTATTTCTCTTGAAATAACATCATTTGTCACTTTCTAGCTGAAGCTATTTGTGATAGTAAGTTAACATTGTTTCACTAAAATGGCCCATTGAACATCTATGTTTCTGCTATAGTCATTGATCCTTCCATGTGTTCTAGCCAACTTTATAAGAGAAGCAGAGAATAATCTCTTATCTTTTACTTTTAGTAAAGCAGACAAGGTAAAATCCCATCGAAAAAGGCTAACTCTCATGAAGAAGCTAAGTGAGTAGGTTAATGTATATCTTAGGCCATATCCAATCAGCATGTTAAAGCACAACTCCCCATTGACCTCAACAGAGAGGTCTGCTTAGAAATTGATTGCACTATATGGCCCATTATTAATGGTCCCAAATATCTTCCTAAAGTATATACTTCGCTTCTCATGCAATAGCTGTCTCAGCTCCTCTGGGAAGATTGATGGAGTCAGATAGTAGCCAGTAGACTTTCAGGAGATAATGAGGTCTGTTAGTTGGTGGAAGGTCTGAAAAAATGAAAGCATCTTACCTCTTGCTCTAAAGCAGCTAGGACTGGGCTCAGGCATCATCTGTTCAGTGGGACTGAATACCCTTCCTCAGCTCCCATGAGCTTCAGCCTTGAGACAGAGAGCTAAAGCACTCCTTAGGAACACAGGAATTGCCAGACTGGATACGACCCAAGGTCTATCTAGCCCAGTACCGTGTCCTTGACAGTGGCCAGAACCAGAAGCTTCTGAAAATGCTATAAGGACCCCACAGCAGGCAGATGTGGGATAATCTGCTTTGCTCCTACTCTTCCCAGTGTAGTTGTTATGGTATAGGTGGAAAAGCTGGTCTGATATAAGTGGAGTCTAGACCAACTAGGCATCACCTTGAATCCCACCTGTCAATTAACTGGCAAACAATATTACACCTGTGTTCGAATGCTGTTATCACACCGCTTTCCCTTTGTACTAAATAATGCTTCTAAGTAGCCTAGCAACTGGCCTCAAGTATAGCAACCTTCTAGCCGCTGAAGTAAGACAAACATGGATGACTCTGGCAAAGGTCTGCCTCTGAGAAGAATCGGTGCACTTCTTCCATCAGCTGAAGGTGAAAGGAGATGTTTCTGCCCATGTGTGTGACCAGGAGCTTAGAGGAATCTAATAGGACCTCAGTACTGGTGACCACTTTGACAACAGGCAGTCAAGAAACCTCAGATGATGGAGCAATGTAGTCATTGATCTCTTAAAATATGCTGATCTCTATGAGGTATATGTGTGTGAGAGAGGGCACTTTCATTAGTATAATTTCTTCCCTCTAAAGCACTTATGAGTGTATTTAGGATCAAATTCTATGGTCCTCAGTAGAGCAACCGGAGATTTTCTCTCTCAAGGATGATAGAATTTGGCCTTAGTTAATAATTTACTGGCAAAGATTGACCTATGTCAGTTATATTTATGTTACCACATGCTCCTATTTGGCCAAACCCTGAGGCCCTCTATTGACTCAATTCTTTTTCAGACACCCCTCCTCTGGTGGAAATCCAAGGGCAGGTCAGCAGGGTAAACCTCACTTTGCCCTGCTCTGGTGAGCCATACCCTCTGGTTCCCATCTCTGGTATAGGATATTGCAGTTAACCCAAAAGGAGAGATTTTCAAAGCGCTCAGTGTTGGCCTACCTCCACTTCCACTGAAGTCAATGGCAAAAAATAAACCATTGACTCCAATGGGAGCGGATTTAGGCCAATGCTGAGTGCTTTTGAAAATGCCATGTGGTGTCTCTCAATAACTGAAGCTATTTGTAATGTAATGCTCGGGTGTGAAGAAGGCATCGTTAACAAGAACTGCTGCTTTGTCATTGTTGTTCTTTTAGTGAACTTAATTACAAGAAGCAGGAATTATTTTCACAGATTCTGTCTAATTAAAATTAAATATGAGCCAGATGGTTTGTAAATATTTCAACAGTGTAGTTTAGTAGTTTATTGACTTTTTTTAAAGAAACAACTAAGTCAAGGATGGGTAGTGCTCCATGTCTAATGAAGTTTGAGGAGAGGATACCAAAACAGTTTTGTAATTAGGTATTCTTTGAGGCAGCAGTTCAAACCAACAGTACATTATGATGAGGACTAATTTAGACAACTGCAGTGCAGTCATATATTCAGTTTCAAGATGTGACAATATTTGCATTGGGTACAGTACTTTGTTGTTGAACCATTCAAGGAAGGGAAACATATGAAAGATTGTCAGTGTCGGGGGTGGGTAATGGAAAGACACCCATTGATTAGAGTAGGTTAGTGAAGCACAAGTGTCATTAAGTGGCTAGGACACTAGACTGTGAGATTGGAGACAAAGGGACCATTCCTCCCACTGACTCTGTGCAAGCTACTTCACCTCTCTGTTTCTCTCATAGTGATACTTTACCTTATTTTGCAGATCACTTTGAGATCTATGAATGAAAACAGCTAACTATAAATGTCACTTCTGGAGCTATGACTTCCAATTTTCATTAAGGTCACCCGTGAAACTAAGTTTGATGACCTCACGCTAGCCCCTTCCTGGGCACATTGCTGTGGTGGATGTGGTGTGGCCTTGGAATAACTTCTGACCTGGTTATTGGAAGGATTACCATATGGATATGTTGGTTTAGTTTAACAGTGGGCTGTAAGGGAAAACAAGCAGGAAGGGAAGAAGAATAGCTCGAAATAAGCCACCCTTCAGCAAACAACTAAGGGTTGTTATGGGACAATGTCAGAACCATAGGCCCTGAGAAGTCTAGCTCGACCTCCTGCAGAGCCTACCAAACTGCCTTTTCCAAGGAGTGTTTGGACCCAGAGTAGTGGGTGGGCCTGCTCCCCCCCCTCACCTTGCACCTCACTTGCCAATGAGGAGAGTGGCCGATATCCAGATTGCAGTTTGCCCCTGAGGCAGGGCCGGCGCAACCCATTAGGCGACCTAGGCGTTTGCCTAGGGCGCTAACATTTGGGGGGCGGCGGCCGGATCTTTGGCTGCCCCGGTCGGCGGTAGTATTTCGAGGGTGGGACCTTTCGCTGCCTCTGTCGGGGGCGGCATTTCGGGGGCGGGACCTTCCGCCGCCGAGGGCGGCAAAAAAGCTGACAGCACTCCTGCCCTGAGGCGAGGGGCTGGACCTTGAATTGCAGTTGGCCGCTGAGGCAAGTGGTGGAACTAAGGACTACTGGTTCCCTGGAAGGGGGGAGATACCAGAATGGGGGATGAGGATGCTGCCATCTAGGGAGTGCTGCGGGTCCAAAGAGTGGAGACTGCAGTGACGGCAGGCGTGACACCACTAGCTGAAGGTGGACTGGAAGGGCCAAGAGCTAATTCCCAGGATGGCCACCAGGAGGCGCCATGGTGGTGAGTCCCAATTTGTTACAGAGTGCCAAAGCCTGGGAATTGACATGAACAAAGGGACTCTGGCTGGATTAAAAGGGATTCATTCTCTTAACAGAGGAGGTAGTTGCTGGGCTGTTGTTCAGGGTTGACTAACAAAGGCATCCAAGGAAACTAAGCCTGCCAAAGGATGATGGGGCTTAGCTAAGACAGATATGCATCTGGACTGCTTGAAAATCCTTTTTATCTAAGAGCTTTATTCCTACTGGTTACATAAACAATACTTTGGCTTAAGAAAGCTCTCTACTGACTATATACCCCACTGGTCACAGACTCCCAAAGGGAAGAACTGCAGGTACCAAACACAGTCAGACCTGCTGGGTAAGCACAGTGGATACAGGGGGTACTGTAGCCCGGTCTAAGAGCAGGAGAATTCCAAAATTCCACATCAGGGGAGGTAAAGGCCTGAGCTTAATTCTGTAGAGGTATTAAGATGCAGGTAGCCCAGTAACTGTGACAGTGGTTAAATCACAGTAGTTCTTCCCAACCCAGGAGGTCATGAACAGTGTGCAGGAATAAAGTAACATGAATGAGCACAAAATCAGCATAACAGCAATACTTCAATATGGCTAACCCTTATCCAGTTAACATATTAACTAATAACAATCCATAGACAGGTCTCAGAATAAAATCTGAGCATTGCATTGTATGTTATCTTAATAACGATTAAAGCTGGTCAGATTCTGTTTGCTGAATACATTATTATTCAACTAATAACAGTAGCCTGGAAGCATAATTAATTTAGTGCACAGGGTCTTTTTTGCTGGTCCTCCACATCTCAGGTGAATTTCACCCTTTGTGAATATTCAAGGATTCAAACTTACAAAAAAAATTTTTTTATTTGCACAAGTAAAGTTCAAGTGATTGTATATTCAGGGAAAGTGAACATGAAATTGTTATAAATATGGTAAAATCAAAATTGGCTTTCAGATCTGAACATATATTCATGGAATTTTTTCCCATATTATTCATTGACCTCTATGGCAAACACCCACAGTATCACAATTCCATAGTACAATAAAGTCAGGCCTCATCCCATATATGTAAAAGTAATTTCAGAATCATTTGCTGCACTTCTGAAGTAAACATTAATTAAAAATGTATAAACAACAATCAAAACAGGTTTTTACATTTTCCCCTAGGAAGTGGTTGTTTTTTTTTAATTGCCTATGTTTCTAACGTGTCACAGAGCATCAGCGTCAAAGGAGCAAAACTCATGCTGCAAAACTATTGATTAATGCCTACTCCTAAAGTGGTCTAAGTGCAAAGAGGATCTGTGACTTGTTTATCTTGTGATGTAATCTCAAGAAAGAAGGCAAAGATTCCCAGTTCCTCCCATGTGGTTTATTCTTGCACCCATCCAAGGCAGCAGAATCCAGTAGCTAGTGCAGAAGACAAAGTCAGGAGATATGTCTTCAATTCCCTGCCCTGGTATGTTCCACTGTGGGACCTTAGGTAAAGCACTGTAACTCACTAGCTAGGGGGCATCTGTAACATATCGGAATGTCTTTCTGTACCTGAACCACTTAGAGGTTTGAATATTATACTATCTCCAGAATAATGTAGCTTGTTCTTTAGCTCGTGCACTAGAGGCTCTTTAGATCCAGAAGTTCAGGGTTTGATCCCTGCAGAAAACCCTAACAGGGACATCATTACATCACTAACCCTCTCTGTATGTGTTTTCCCCTCTGTCAAATGGGGATAATGATACTTACTCATCTTTGTAAAGTGCTTTGAGATCAGCTGCTCTGATACTATGAGATAGATGGATAAAGCCTGCTATATAGGGACCAAGTATTATTCACTGTTGTCTTTCTTGAAATCAATGAGAGTTTTGCCATTGATTTCAATGGGAGCAGGATTGGGCTCTTTTCTGGGAAACTGCACAAGGTTTTGAATGATCATACTATTGTCACACTTTAGATCAGTCTATGTTTTATGGCTGCCATTACTGGATATAAATTATTTGCTAATTATTGCATATGGGCATGAATATTGCATATGGGCATGAATATGTTGTATAAGGTTAAAATGTTTAGCACATTACATGAAAAAAGGACCTGAGAGGAAGGGTGACTTAATTAAACATGTTCTTTTGATGGATGTGTCCTTCCCTTTACATCAAGCTTGGACAGACGATTGAGTGAATGGTAAATTAGTGTCATCATCACGGTCACTAATCATGAAGAAAATGGCTTTCTGATTTTACTAATTTACTTTTCACCCTGTCCCCAAATGACAGTATTAGTTTATCACACCATCTCAGTTCTGACATGTTTTCTTCCCTCTGCGGATTAAGCATATTAGTTATGCGACAACTGTCTGAAACTTCTAGAGTGGTTGAATTCACGATTCAAGATGTTCAGAGGGGCTAGGTGATGAAGACGGGGTAATGATGTTCCAGTGGGGATAGCATGAGCAGAATGTCTTTCCCTTACAGAGAGAGCTTCAAAAAAGTAGTGCCTAAGGAAAGGAAAGCCACTAGGATTCTAACCAGAGAGTTGAGAAGTAACTGCATCTTAATTCTGTTTAATTATCTTAATTCATTCTGGGCCTCCTCGCCTTTCTGAAGCATGTTAACAAGGTGGCAAGCATCCTTCCTTTCTGCTCATAAATACATTTTGAAAATCCCTTTTTTTCCCCCCACACCTGAATTACATTTCTTCTCAGCAGGGCCTCCATCTATCGTAATCTTTCTGTGTCAACGCTATGTCAGAAATAAATTCACTCACTTGTTCTGCATCATAATGCCATAATTAGAGCTGTCAGAAGTTTTCTGGCAGAACAGAATTTCTCAAAACTGAAACTTCTCAGAAAGGCAACAGGGATGTCCAAAGACTTTTAGTCAAGCTCTATAGTTTGCTAGCTCTAAACTCTTTGCATCAATGCCTTGTTTGAAATGCACTTCACCCTCCTATAGGTGAGTTCCACATCATGCAGATATCTTCCTGGAACAGGAATGTCCAGAAGACCAGGTCCAAGAAAATCATTGAAAACATTTTCAATTTTTTTATTTGAAGTATGCAATCCGGTCAACCCAAACCACAGCTTTCTTATCAACCATGTTCAAGGCACGAAGTCCTCCAGGAAGTTGAGTCATTTTGAAGTCCTCAACAATATGTGTCATGCTTTGTGGCTACCCAGCTGGACAAATAGGAGTGTCTTTAAAATGCCACTGAAATTCCGCTGCAGCACAAATTCCATGTCTGGTATGAAACCGGTTCAGAAGGCTTCATTGCCTTCACAGTAAATCAAACCCAGGTTGACATTGCGTGGGGTCCGAGACAAAATAACTATTATTTGTCACTTTCTCTACAAACCATGAAGCTCACCACATATTCTCTACCATAAATCTCTCACCCAGTAAACTTATCCACACCAGGCAACGTGAGGGCAGACAACTATATGGTGGATTATACAAATCTTTAATTAGCGGTAGATGTGGCATATCATGTATTTTCAAATATGGATGCCTAAATGTAGACTCCTAAATCCATATTTGGGCATCTAAATAAGTGGTCTGATTTACAGAGGTGCTGCCACTGAAGTCCATGGGAGTTGCCTTTTTAAAAATAGGCCACTTATGTAGATGTCCTAATATAGGCTCCAGAATCCATTTTCTGAAAACCATGGCCTATGCCTATGTTGAAATTCACAACTAAGTATGTGTGTGTAATGGATATGGAGGCTGGGGGGAGAGTTCAGTATGAATCACTATCAGATCAGTTTCTGCAGCATTCAGTCTTTTTTATATATATAAAATATGGAGATATATCTAACTTATAGAACTGGAAGGGACCTTGACAGTTCTTTCAGTCCAGGTCCTTCACAGCAGGACCAACTACTGTCCCTGACAGAGTTTTGCCCCAGATCCCTAAATGGCCCTCTGAGGGATTGAGCTCATAATCCTGGGTTTAGCAGGCTAATGCTCAAACCACTCAAACCTCCCCCCAAGTCTAGGACTGCGGCGTTTCATTTACCATGCCACCATCTAAATTACTCTTTGTACACAGCAGAGGGAGCAAAGGAGTAGTGTTGCCTGATTTAGGAGGTTAATAACATTAATTTGGATAGTATGGGTTTTAGGATCAATCTGTTTGATCAGAAGACAATAAGGTTCTTGTCCCGAATCAGGCCCCACAGAATTTACAAATGACCCTCAGGGGTATGACAGGAAGCTCACACTGAAACAGATATAGCCTTAAAGACTTTTTATTAAGATAAATTAAGTAGTAATTAAATGGTAAAATAATCAGAGTTACAAAGTTACAATTGTGTTACTGCTATTCAAAAGATGCATTTGGTATTGTATGCTACAAAGCTTTGATTAATATACTCACACACCCTTCCTTGATAACCTGGTGGTGAGAGACACAGGACCAGCCTCGCCTCTGGTGGTTCAGGTTCCTCAATTCTTGAGTGAGAGGTGCAAAGCTTAGAAGAAGCTAGAGCCAAGAGCTATCGGAGCTAACTTAGAGTTTTCTTAACTAACTGAAACTTAAAATCGAAACCTAATACACAAAACGAAGAACAAAAGCTTAGGGAAACCAAGCTTAGCCTAGTCCCCTTGGAACTTAGAAAGTTTTAAGAAAAACAAGTACAGACTCTCTAGCCAGGCCCTCTTTTATAGGGCACAGGTGTCTGAACTCTCCTCCTATGCCCAAACTGCATTCCTCACCCATAAAAAGTGTTAGGGTACACTAACTCCATGGGCTAGTATGTTTATGCGTATTGATGATATACATACATATTAATGACATTAGATCATACACACATGTTATTTTTATTCTCCCGGTTATTTCGGTTCTTTCCTTGTGGTGTACCTGTTAAGTTTGAGGGTACAGACTTGGAACCCCCCTATGCCATTCTACCATTATCTATCTAGGTGAAAGGTCTCAGACATATGTGTGTGTGTTGACTTTGTTATCTGGGTGAAAGGTCCCAGACATAGATATGCTAACTTTGCCCTAGCTCAACATATAGGATATGGCCTGTAGGTCCCTTGCATTACAGCCAAACTTACTTTAATATAAATCTGTAAACCTATTACAATAAACCAAATACTTAAACTATAAGGATATATATAAGCAAGCAGGTTAATCCTATAGGCTACAGTAGAATTAAATCTTAGTTCCAACATATGGTTCCCATTTCTTTACACGTGTAGGGGTCTGATTCTCCTCTAACCTACAAAAGTCTGACACTGATGTAACGCCATCACTCCAACAGAGTTATTCCTACTTTACACCTGTGTAAGAGAGAAGAGAATTAGAGGACATTTAATGTCACAGTCATGTTCTCTTTATCTCTGATATTTCCCTCATGTCTGCAAAGAGGCTGGGGAAAGCCATCCCTCCAGCTCTCTCTTGTCAGACTTTTATTTTAATTAGCACTGTTCAGAAATTCCCCACCCTCACCCCCTGGAAAATTTTGACGAAAACAAAGTTTTTATCTAAATTTTCAGTGGAAATTTTTGAATTCTCTCCCACCTCTTTAACGCTTATTTAATCACTTTGCCACCCACTCACAGGCTCTGCCACTTTGCCACCTCACATAACCAGCCTGTATTGGATTTCCCCCATAGTCTGCAAGCTATGTGTGATGTTCATTTACTCAGCGTTCTCCATGTTGGGTGAAGAGTAGGGGTTGCTTGGTAGGATGATCAACATTGCTATGTGATTTAAATGCTAGAGCCCAGTTCACTTACATTCATTATTAATCATGGGGACAGATCCTCAGCTGGTGTCAATTAACATAGTTCTGCTGACTTCAGTGAGAGGACATCAGGAGAGGACAAGAGAAAGAATGGCCCACCTGTGACATGTTAGTCCCGTCACATAATGCACTGGAAAGCACTCATGTCCAGATCCTCGAAAGCATGTAGATGCCTAACTCCCACTGACTTTAGGCACCTAAATACCTTTGAGTGTCTGGGCCTCAGATGCCACAATGACAATGGCAATGTAAGAACCTACATAGAATAGAATATGAGCGTAACCATAAGCTCTAAAGAGCAAAAACTTTTAACAGTATGTTCTGTCACGTGTGTACAGCCTTCACTCCATTTGGCTTGGGTTATTGTTCTCCAGAATCCAACTGGACGTTATATCACATCAGGCTTAATACATGACCTGTGCTGATGTTAGCTCTACCTCAGCGAAATTTATATTTGCTTTATCTGTGGGAAAATATTGTTGCCGTAAAAGAAGCAGTTATAGTCTCCAGGAGATGCACTCCTTTATAATTTACAGTATAGCATTTTCAGCATAAGGCCATAAATATGCAGTATCCTACAACCTAATTTTAAATGACAAACAAGCCTTTAGCTAGATGCCCATGGGCATTTAGTAACACTTGAAACTTACTTTAGACCATCTTTTCCAAGGTTTTATGGCCTAAGCAGTTAATTTACATACAAAAGTACAAAGTGGAAGACAGTTCTCTCTTGGAGGAAACGTAGCACTTTTAGCTGGATACATTAGGATAAATTGCAAGTGCTTAGAATGAAGAAGTAAGATGCATAAGTGAGTCAATGTTTATTAAACACTGTTGCTCAGTATTAGGCAATTATGTTTAGCTCCCTTAGAAGTCGGAGAGTTCCCATTTTCATCTTTTAAGGCACTAAAGAAGATTGCAGTAAAGGTGGTGTCACCGTCCTGAGCTCCCTCTTCTGGATGCTCACTACACAGCCATGTTTGGAACCCCCAGGCTAGATTTGTGGGCTTCTAATCCCTACTCTAGGGCACACTTCCCAGGTACTGACACTCTGTCTGGGGCCACTTCTAATGAATGGGACCGTGCGATCCTACTGTCCTGGGCCCCCAGGACCAGTGCTGACCCTCCTAAGACCACCCAGGCACTCAAACACATCCTCCCTGCGGCTCATGGGTATTCGGTTTATAGTTTAACTCTTTAGGGACATATGACAGTTGAAGACAATAAGGCACAGCCTTTGCACAGGGATTTCTAAACCAGTCCTTTTATTCATAGATAAAGCATAGGAGACCCCTCTATCTAGGCAAAATAAGAAACACATGTATGCAATTCCCTCCCTTAAAGCCCTAACCACTCTTGCGCATTCTTTCTCAGTGTCTGCAGGCATCCCATTGCCCTACCTCAGTCTTCTCTTTCTGACCACGGGGTTTCCTCGAATCAAGTGAAACAAAAACCCTGTATTTATACTTGTGGGCTGATCTCTCCAAGAGCTGATATTCGTGCTTTTTAGTGTATCCTTAAAGATTTCAATGTGCTGTATCATTTTGCAGAAAAGACCCAGTCATTTACACCAGCGAGCCAGATAGAAACCTTGCTAGCTGCACAAAATAAGAAATGAGCCAGAGCTTTTAAAAGGGACTATTTGATCTATCCTCTAATCAGGAGGATATCCTGATCTACCCTCTAATTCAGGGGGTTGGACTAGATGACCTCCTGAGGTCCCTTCCAACCCTGATATTCTATGATTCAGGAGTACAGAGCCATTACTACCCCTACAAAGAACCACCTGTGAAAGTGGTACTCTAGGTGTTAAAGATGACAAGCCAAGTGTTCAAGATGAATAACTTTAGGCTGAGATTTTCAAAACTAGCTAAGGGGTTTGTACACACCAATTTTTATTAAAATTAATGGGAATGGGGCATCTAAATCTCCCATCCAGATTTGAAAATCCCAGCCGTACTATTCAATGTATGTGGTGGCTTTCAGACAACAGAGTTGCATCACTATCAATGCTTCATCAACCAGCTGACTTCTCATGTCCTTCTTAAGATAGATCTGGGCCCACTTAGGAAATGCATGGTTGTCAGTAAATGTGCTCCACCAAATGGCCTAAAGAACTTCAGGCTAGTAATAAGGATAGAACCCAGATCTTCACAGCATGTAAGCTAATGGAGGCTCACCACTGCCATGTAAGCTAATGGAGGATCACCTCTAACGGAAGTATAGGGCATGAGACACACAGATGAGTGGTATTAAATCTATCCAGGAGTGGTCAGTGTTGCCCACATTCAGACCAGCCACTTTATTATTACAACACTATTAAGTTACAGTCGCTCCCAACGCCACAGAGTCTCAATAACTCTGGAAAGAATAACACTCGCAGTTCCATTATCATCAGGACACTTTTGATACTAACAAATGGCATGCAGAGCTTTAAAGGTGATGTAAGAAGAAAGTGTTGGGCCAGAGAGGGATCTTCCACCAACCTTACCTGTATTTTATCATTCCATTTTTAAAAAAGATTCAGAAGCAATTTGTGCTCGGAGCCTCCTGTTCTTTTTTTATTTTTATTTTCATTTGTTAACATTTGAGTTTGGATTGCTCAAGAAAAACTAACTGAAAGCCATGTCAGTGTCAGAAGGTTTTACAGGTCAAGCCTGGAAAATTCTATTGGCCCATTAATAAATATCAAGGACATTTTTCCAGAGCTCTATCAAATGCTAAATACTCCCATTAGCTGCAAAGTGTATTATTATTTTCCAGTCAGAAGCATGCTAACCTTTTACATTTAAGGGAACAATAATAAATCCATCCTCTTCTAACATAGATTATCAGTTCGTGATGATACCTTAATAAATAACAATGAGGTCTTTATTCAACAGTACATAAAACATAACTAGAATTTTGTTTAATGGCTCATAACAGTAATTCCTTATTTTGCCTTTTTTCAGATAATTCCCTGACCTGTTGTCACCAGTAGCCATATGACACTTATCTGTAATCCTTAAGGGTGAGATTTATCGTCATAGCTTTGAAGTACAAAGGCTCAGAAGGCTCTTTCCTGCTGGGCGGCATTTTCCCTTTCCAGCTTGCAATTGCTGAAGGATTTCTTTTCTTTCTTTCTTTTTCCCCACCCCCAGATGAGGTTAAATCAAAGAAATTGGACTATATACACAACCGTTTACCAGTAGCTCTGCCTATCTGGGGGAGTATGCACAAGGCTACTTGAGATAGCAATAGGAGAGTTAGTCTGAAGGAAAGGGCGATCTCTGTGTTCATTTTTAAAGTGCCTTGCCTGAGTTTCTGTTTTGTGAGCTCTCAGCGTGCCGTGAACTAACTAACTCCTGTACTTAGAATGAGGGATGACTACAGGATCTCAGAAACCACCATCAGATAACTGTTGGCAAATTGCTGACTTTTTAATAGCAACCTCTGTATCACCAAACTGGATGTCTTTTCTAGAGTGACATCTCCACCGGCCAGTGCTTCAAATGATTTCACCATGACAATATCTATAAAGCATTTCCGAGCTGAAAGTCATTCTTGGACGTGCTCCCCTCTGCAGCCAATGTTTTTTGGAATAAGAAAGTGGCAGCTGGAGGTCAATAACACATTCTGGCCCGCATGTAATGATTTGGTGATCACAGTTCATCTAGAGCATGGTCCAAAGTCCAAGTAGGCCACTGGAAAAAGTCCCGTTGAACTTGCTGTGCTTTGGAAAATGTAATTCTGACCTATATAGAAAGGCATCCACATCAAGAAAACTGCTACCAATGAGTGTCACAAGAGTTGGCAGTCTCAGCAGAGAGGACAAGAACTGAATGGAGAGTGGACTGATCTCTTAGCCCTGGAAGTGATCCCTCTTGTTCTAGAAGAGTTGAGACATATTAGGGAGAGCATGGGGGAACATTTAGTACCACTGCCTATGTAATACCGAGAGACCTCGGTTGTCGGCGGGCAGGATCAAACCTGGGATCTCTAAAGCTTAGTGCATGAGCCTCTACTGCATGAGCTAAAAGCCACGTGGCCCTTAGCTAAGGCTGTAGCAGACTCATTAATATCTCTCTCTCAGTGGTCTAGGTGCCACTAGATGGGACAGAGCATCACACCCAGGAGGTGTGTGGGTTATAATTCCCCTAGCTGAGGAAGTGCGTCCCAAGCTTCGGAGACTTCCCAGTTGAAATTCTGGATGAGCCCCCACTTGTAACACCGACAGACCGCGGTCGTCGGCGGGCAGGATCACACCTGAGACCTCTGAAGCTTAGTGCATGAGCTGCTACTGCATGAGATAAAAGTCATATGGCCCTTAGCTAAGGCTGTAGAGCAGATTAATTAATCTCTCTTTCTCTAAATGGTCTCAGTGGCACTAGATGGGACAGAACACAACACCCAGAAGGTGTGTGGGTTACACCTGTCCTATTCCTGCACCAGGAATAAACAGAGTACTCAGGTCACTAGGTTTGCTAATCCAGTAGCAATTTCACATTAGGAAAGAGAAATGCATTGACATTAGATCAGTTTTGGGGTGTTTCTATGTGTGACTCTCTATCTACCAACATGAGACATGGTCTCCAGTGCTGCAACATGAGGCCACATATGACATGCCAGTGCCCACTACTTACTTCTGGGGATTGCTAATCAGACTCCAGTACGTGCTATAGTGTGCAGAGGATACAAGGGAAACAAAAAGAAAGGGCATGTGAAGGGATGTTTTTAAAATTACTGTACTTGTGTTATCTGATTGCTGAATTCTTCTGGCCTCTCTGCAGCTGTAGTTCTGGATAAAGGCAGCTAGCTAAACTGCAGTGCTATGACTAAAAGTTTAACCATAATAGCCCAGAAATCTATTTATTTCCATCTGCTAATGTATACAATGTTTTGCTATTCATATATTTGCATAATACAAAGTATATTAGAAGACGGAAGCAACTCTCAGCAGAATCCAGATGCACATTTGCTCTTCAAGGGACAAATTCTGAGCTCCTGCCTTAGGACCCAATCCATTGCCCATGGAAGCCAATGAAAAGACTCCCCTTCATTTTAATGGGCTTTGAACCAGGCCCTTAGTTTTTATGCAATCCTTATGCAAGTACAATTCCCATCATTCACAAGTTGACAAGCCTCCTTCAATAATCCCCAGTTTTCTACAGGGCGTTAAAATACCTCAATCCTCTGCAATTGTTGAGAGTTGATGTAAACGGTTGCACGCAACAAGCCATCTGCGGTACACAAAAGCAAGTTTTATTTGTCCTACAACACACGGGAACTATGCTACATATTCTTGAGTGCCAACCTATTTACATTTATACAAATATAGAACTCTTCTGTAACAGCAGCTAATTCATATTTCATTCTGCTTTTTAGACTTTATCCATGAGAAAATATTGAAATGTTACAGCAACGTGGACAGCCAATGCTACTGATCTGTCTCTCTAGAGCACTAATGGGCAAGTGACTATACTGAGGCTTTCTTGTCTGGAGGTATCTTTTCATAGGTAATGATTTATCCCCGAGGAATAAGGGGAAATACAAACACTTGTTTTCTGGCTTGGTCAAAATAAATCCAAGAAGCCTGATGTCAAGATAAACTGTATAACCAATCCGATGGTGCTGAAAGTTGATATTTCACCACTATAGTCACAGATTTGTCCCAGATAAAAATGATAGAAAAACAGTCTCACAATGAGAGCAATAAAAAAGTCATCAGGCTGCAAGTTATAGTTTTCTTTCCTTGCTCCTTCAGTACCTGGGTGATCTGGGAAATATTTACCGTTGGTGGACACTGTATTCAGTGCTTCGGTTGCAATTTTTGAACCCTCAGAAACACAAAGTGCTCGAGGACTCTTCGGACAGGAAGGTATGGAAAGAATAGCCAGGCCCTGAAGGGCGTATATTTGTTCAGCTCTGAGGCAGCGTCGTCTTGGGGATGTGAGATGACAGAGGCAGGGAGCCAGCTGCAGCAGGGTCTCCTAGCAACACACTGGGCACAGCTGACCCTTGCGGGAGCGGCCTGATCAACTGCGCTTCCTGACTGGGCGCAGCTAGGAGAGGACCCAGCAAAGCAGCAGCCGGCGCTTGCTGGCTGCACAGTGTGTGTGTGCTGCATCTGCCCTTGATCCCGCTCCCGGGGCCTGATTCTGTTCCCATTGCTACTGCGCCCACCTCGCTTCCTGCCCTTCCCTGTCCTCGACACGCCTGGCTCTGACCCCTCTCTCCACTCCCCAACCACGTCTCTGGCTCACTCGTTGCCTCGGCATTTGGCTTCTGATCCCTGGCTCTGACCTCGACTCTGCTCTGACTGTGCCCCTCGGTGTTCCTTGGCCTTGATTCTTGACTCCAGCTTGGCTCTGCTCTGACCCCCAGGCCTGGTCCCCCCCTGGCTCTGACCATTAGGTCCAAGTGCCCATGTCTCGGTTGTGATCCGGACGGGGAGTGACAGTCAGGAGATTTAGGTTATGTCTACATTGCCCTGCAATTCAGCCTATGGGGGTGTGACAAGTAGTTCACACCAAAGTGCTGCGCTGTAACTCCCCAGTGTGGACGGTGCAGGTGAACTAAAGGGTTCCTAGTGCCCATTAATGTAATTCTACTTGAAGAGGACTAAGTGAATGCTAACTAAGGACCATTTCATTTGTGCCCGCCGCATCTGCATGAGAGACTTACAGCACGGCACTCTGGCGTGCGCTGCTATTCACACCCCCATAGTTCGTATTGTGGGACAGTGTAGACAAGCCCTTAGGTTCCATTGCCAGCTCTGCCACTGATAGGTTGTGTAACGTTGGGCAAAAGACCTTATCCCTCTGTTTCTCTTCCCACCCTTCAATTTTTCTAATTAGGTTGTAAACTCATCTGGGCAAGGATTTTCTCTCACTATGTGTTTGTACAGGGCCTAGCACAATACGGTCCCAATCTTGATTAGACCTGTAGACACCACAATAATATAACTACTACTACTACTAACAAAGATCTAATAATTAGGTGCCAGTTCTGCCATATCTACTCACCTTCTTTTCCAGGGCCGGCTTTAGGTCGATTCCCCCGATTCCCCGGAATCAGGCCCCGCACTTAAGAGGGCCCTGCGCCTAAGAAGGCCCCGCGCCTTAGGCGCCTTTTAAATTTTTTTTACTCACCCAGTCTGCTTCGGGTCTTCGGCGGCACTTCGGCAGCGGGGGGTCCACTCCAGGTCTTCGGCGGCACTTTGGCGGTGGGGGGTCCTTCAATGCCGCAGAAAACGCGGAGCGGACCCCCCGCCACCAAAGTGCCGCCGAAGACCCGGACCGCCGCTGGGTATTCAAATCAAGCCCCGCAGTTCATAAAGCCGGCCCTGCTCTCTTCAAGCAGTCTCGTTGTATCTCCCAAACCAGTAGAACCTCTGAAAATGGCAAAACCCTCCTGTAATAATTCAATTTATTTTTAATTAGGGCTAAGGCTTGCCAAATCACAAGTAAGGAGGTTCCGTGTTGCAACTGAAACTCTATTTTTATACTATCCTATTGTAGATAAATATTATAGTCCTTGTAATAGGCTTGTTTGATACGTTTTCTGTGCACGGGCTGTTCAGAGCCACAATAACATCCTTGGACTCATTAGAATTTACCTGGCAATTGTGTTATTCTTAATAGAGCTTCATATCACCAGGAGAAAGGATTCTGTAACTGTTTACTAATGTAATACGATTTTCATGTTACAAGCTGCATTTTGTGTTCCTTTAATATGAGTTCATAGAACCGACACAATGAGATGATACCAAGCCATTAGACTTAGACTGGTGGATGCAGTTATATGCAGTGAGTCAGAGAATGGGGCGTTAAGTGCCCCAAAATGTTGTGTCATTGTTAGGAAATTAAGAAAAGCCACAAATGTAGGGGTTAGCACAAAGCAGACATCTGGAATCCAGAGGAGAGATCTGAAGTTGTCAGGGAACGTAGGAAAAAAAAGATACAGGAAACTGGAGACGTTTCAAGTTGTGAGAAAAGAAAAGACCTCAGGCAGAAAAAGAGAGAGGGCACAGAAGGACATAGAGTGTGAAATTTACCCCTGAGCAAAAGGCCAGCACAGTGCCTATGGACCACTCAAGTCTCATGTAAACCCTATTTTGAGATCTTCGCTCATCTAATTCCTCAAGGCCATGAATCTTCAACCTGGGAATCACAACCAGGTTTCAAGGGTTCACGACCACTCTCTGTCTGTTTATGGCTGGATTGGAGACGGATCTTGAAACACGTTTTAGTTGTAACATGAGGTCACAGTCTGGGGCCCCTTTGTGGGCCATCATTACCTCCTTATCTTCCCCCAGTTTGCACACACTATTTGAGTTTTTGCTCCCCTCGTTAATAAAATATTCAGCCTCCCAAAATTCCCAGGAGAGGAAGAAGGTGGAGGAGATTCAGAATCACATGAAACAAATCAGTTAAAACCTTTGCACTATTTTTTCATGAAAACCTTTTGCCCTGCTCTGGCGCTGTGGGCTTGACTCATTGCTGTGTTACTCCAGTAACACCACACCCATTACACCAGTCCAGAGGGGGTCACACTACCATTCCGACATGGTTTCATTCCATTTTCACTTTACACTGGTTTGAAAGGCTACACGAAGTATCAGGCAACGGCAAACTGGGGGCCCTATCTTCAATTCCCGCAGCCAGGAATTATTGTTATTTGTCCATCTGAGTAATGAACTTTTTATTAAAAAACTTGAATTTTGTCTGTCGTTTTATCACTGACTGGTATTTTCCACATTACGGAAAACAAATGTATATAGACATAAATCTAAGCAAGCATCCAGTTGTTTAAAACAGCTATCTCAGCCGGCATCAGAAAATGAATAGAGCCTTATTGTACTGAACAATCTTACTCATCTGTGCTGTACTACAGGGCCCTCTGCTGTGCAGTACATGTTAAACATAAATATTACAGGTTAGTAGAATTATAGGCTCATTAGCTCTAGCAGTCTAACATGCATGATGGACACATTAGGTTCATACTACCGTACATTGGAATTTAAAACACTGCTTTAGTAGCAAATCACAGTCACCTTATACTTTTCATCCACTGTAGTACCCTGATAAGATCAGAAAGATCATATGAGCTTTTCAGGCTACAAAGCCATCTGAGTCAATTTCAGCCTGATCAGATTCTGTTTCATCAACTAGGCTCAGCAGACCCTTGAAACAGAGACAACAGCCCTGTCCCCAGGTCTGGGCCCTTTTACCTTCTGTTTTTCTGTTGAAATGAAATCGGCCTCTTTTGTCTTTCAGCAACACATGGCCTTGTAACTGTGAGCCTTCTCACCACCTTGTAACAATGGAATGTGTCTTCCTAGCACTGGATGATTTCTTTATATTACCTAAGGCAAATGTTGGCTTATGAAATTTGAAGAAGTGAATCTGTGGCCTTGTACATATGATCAAATGATAGGCATAAGGAAAGCACAGTAAATAACTCTCATGGTCATATGGAACCTCTCTCCCATCAGTGACCAGTGTGAATCCAGTTCAAGTTGGTATTGACAAGCTCGGGATAAGAAAACACATTTTGAACCCACTTAATCATTGTGACTTGGAAATCAGAAATGGAACTAGACCCAGGCAAAAAAATCACAGACAATAACGTACTCAGTTAATTTAGTCTCTTTATCTGTGGCTTGCCTGTGAACTGCTTTCAATGGTCATATTATCACATTCTACTGGTCAGAGCAGAGGACTCCTTTGACCTATTCCCAGTTCCTCTACTTACTTTGATCAAGTCTCTTTGGGTATGTCTACACTGCAGTTATACACCTGTGGCTGGCCTGTGCCAGGTGACGCTGCGAGGCTGTTTAATTACAGCGCAGACTTCCAGGCTTGGGCTGCAGCCCAAGTTCTGGGATTCTCCCACTCGCAGGGTCCTAGAGACCCAGGGTCCTCCAGCCCAAGTCCGAATGTCTACACCACAATTGAACAACCCCTTAGCCTGAGCCTGGCAAGCCCAAATCAGGTGGCCCAGATCAGCCCTGGGTTTTTAATTGCAGTGTAGACATACCCTTTGAAATCTTAAAAGGGTCCAAGCCCCTCAGCTTAGCCAGGGCATCCACAACTCCACAGACTTCAATGGGTTTTCCATATATATAAGGATATATTCAATGGGTAAAGTCCTGAGAAAATTCCTCTTCTGGAGCTGAATTCAGTGAGAGCTGTGGGCGCTCAGTGGGTGATCAGTCCCTTATTTCTCTGTCATTTCCCCCCCCCCCAAATGAGTGTACTGATACTAACCTAACATCTCACTCGGGCTGATTCCGAGCCCACTGAAATCAATGGCAAGGCTTTCATTGACTTCAGTGGTTATTGGATCAAGTTCTCGGAGAGAGAAAGAGTTGGTGTACAGATACCGTGGCAACAAGCACCCTAGGAATATCATGATAGAAACAGCATTAGAAGATATATTTTGACCAAGTACTGTTTTGCTTATCTTGCATGATATTTAAAATAAGTTGACGGGTCTGAAATTCAGGTTCCCCAGGCTGTCAATTAATGCCACTGTTGCAGACTGAATTAGTTTCTTCCCATTATTCAAACTTCTTGCAATCAACTGAGAGAGATTTTTTTTTGTCCATTCTGATTCTTCATCATCTATTAGACCCTCTACTGCTGGGGCTCTTCCTCTTCTCATGCCCCCCCCCCCCGCCCGCCCGCCCAATTTTAAATATCTTCTACCTAGAAGTTCATTTCCAAACAGAAAGCCTCACTTATGTTAATACTCTTCCATCCTCTTTACTACATCTAGAACCAATTAAATGCCTGACCTGGGAGAAAGTACTTAACTACCCTGGAGTCTGAATAATTTATTAATCCAAAATACCATTCAGATTCCTAGCAATTGCAAAAGGTCCTAGGCACCACTTAAATAAGAGATCCTGGTCCCACCAAAGTTAAGGGAAGTTTGAGTGTGGGATGTTAGTGTTACATGGGATTTTGACTGGACCCTCTGCGTTGAGATCAGTTTCACCCAGAGATCATTGGCACTACATTGCTTAAGACATTGTGTCTTGGAAAAGGCGCAGAATAGCACTGCCAGACAGGAAGACTGGATTTCGGATGGTAACTAGGGTTTCGGATTCCCAGATTCTGGAATAAAACTTTGCACCTATGAATAAGATGATGCAGTTGATCTCTGTGGACAATAAGCTTGTGTTATCATTATTATACTGATAGTTTCTTCTGCTGGGAGATCAGTATTGTGGGAGAGATAGAGATGTACTCTGATTGCTCTTGAGGTTTTTTTTAAAGGCGCACATGGGGAAGTGAATACAGGAAGTGTCTGACTCCTTATCATCCTACACAAAGATTGAATTAATAATGCTTATTTTACTTCCTCTCACTTGGGTATTTTTATGGTGTTGGATACAGTAACATTAAACAGTTATTTAAAAGATCAAGCGATATAATGATAGCCTAAACCCTGGATTTTTTTCCTCCTCTCTTTTATTGCTACCATATGCATTCCATTTATCCACTGAAATTCAGTTTTTCTATTCCTGATACTTCAGATTCAATCTGTATTATGAAGCAAAAGTTGTACTCAGTTGGATGATTAAACTGTGATCTCCAGATAACTGATATGCAGCATTTTTAACTGATTCCTTATTTGGTGCTGATGAGCAAAGTGGACAAAGTCTCAAGATAATCATGATCCCCTCCCCGCCGTTCCTCTATCTAAGGTACTTACCTGGCCCCCATTTAGGTAATATCTGAGCACCTCACAATCTTTTAATGTGTTTATCCTCACAATACCACTGCAAGGTAGAAAAATTCTATTATTCCCATTTTACAGAGGGGAGACCAAGTCCCAGAAAGACTAAGTGATTTGCCCAAGATCACAGAGGAAATTGGGGGTGGAGCAGGGAACCAAACCAAGGTCTCCAGAGTCTCAACCTGGACCATCCTTCCTCCCAACGAATGTCATTTGGCCTTATAACTACTATTTTTTCATCCCAACTCACCTGGCCTCCCTACGTCAAGTCTAGCAGAACCTACGTACCCTAAGCATGGTGAAGAGAGCAATACCTTGTGAAGAAGACAACAGTCCATTGTCTGGTTTCCCATCCTAGGAGCACACAGAAGAAATGGTAAAATTCACAAGGATGTGCTGAATACCAAACAATCAGGAAGTAGAAAGTGGCAACTTTTGTGCCTTCCATGCCCATGTCGACTAAAGACAGATCCTGCAAGATGCTGAGCACCCCCACTTCATGTTGGACCCCCAGAAAGCAATGGAAGTTTTGTTATTGACCTCGGGGGAACAGGATTGGGGCCACTGGCCACTGGGGCTCTTACATTTCCTTAAAAGCAATGCGCATCACCTTGTAGAATTGAGAAGGACAGAAACTTGCACAAAAAACAAATATTTCATATATCATGCATTTCACACATTGGATAATCACCATGTAACTTATCATTCTGCATTTAGGAAGGAAACACAGTTCGTATTTCAAGCATGAGTGTTGACTGAATGTTTTTAAAGTTTTTAGCTGTGAATTGTAGAAAAGTTTCATTAAATTCTTGTGGTTTTGATTGCAAACTCTTTGGGCCAGGGACTGTCCTTTACTTATATTTGTATAGCACCTAGCACCCTAAGACCTCTGGGCCCCTGTTACTGCAATAGACATATTCCATAATAATAGATGACTATGTCATCTATTGGCTTTACAATAAATTCAACATATTCAGTAAGCACTGTAACAAAAGTAGGTAACAGAGTGGCAAAAGTTCTCACAGGTTTCATAGTCTTAAAAACAGCTGTAGCAGTTTGCATTAATGCAGTTGGTTAGTGATTTGATTAAAAGTTATATTTGTAATTTAGATAAACTATTGAAAGGCCAGGGAATTATTTTTTTCTTGATTATTTTTAATGAAACTTTCTCTGGAGTCCCTCTAACCCAGTATGTTGTCTTGGTTCCAAAGGGAGGTGCAAGAAACCCTGCGGTTTGCTAATCTCCCAATAGGGAACATTTCTTCCTAACTTTCATTAGCTAAAGGGTGGCTTCTATCTTGAAACATGAGGGTTTATATCCCTTCCAAAACTCTTGGATTTATTTATTTAAACCTTGCTGTTGTAAATGTGAATGTTCTTATGAACCATATACATTTCCAGTTCCTTTTCTAACTGCTAATCTTGTGCCCTCAATGATCTCCTGTGTCAATGAGTTACACAAGTCAGTTGTGTTCTGTGTGTGTGTGAGAGAGAGAGAGAGAGAGAGAGAGAATGAAGGTATTTCCTTGTTCAGTTTTAAATGTGCTGCCTTTCAATTATATTCAATGTCCCTTTGTTCTCATATCATGAAGGAGCATAGCCTAGTGGAGGGAGAGCACTGGATTGGGACTCAGAAGACACGGTGTAACAGGGTGCTGGCTAGGAGATCCAAGCCAGGCCACTGTTAGCCCAGCTCCACTTAAAAGGGGGATTAGTTAGGACTAGCCGGGAAGGCCATGTCCTAATCACCTGAGGGGATGCACCTGCAGGCCTGAGTGGCTAGCCTGCTATATAAAGCTGGCTAGGAGGAAGCAGAGGGGGGAGACAGGAAAGGGAGGAGCAAGGAGTTCTAGATCCCTGCTGGGAGGAGAAGCTAGCAGTCTCCCAGGGTGTTGGTCTGTATGATATGTAAATAGTAGGTGGTGGGGATAGGCACAAACAATAAAAGAGCACTGGTGCATGTAGTTTGGAGCTGTCTCTGACTGAGTTTGCGGAGGGGCCGGGAGCAGGCACTGCTACACATGGGCTCTAATCCCAGTTCTGTTGCAGGCCTGCTGGGTGACTTGGGCAAGTTTCTTGCTCTCTCTGTGCCTCTGTTTCCCTATCTTTGAGATAGTAATATTGATCTTCTTTGTAAAGTGCTTTGAGATCTGTGGATGACAAAGCACTATGTATGCATTTGGTATTATTAGAAGTGCCTGATTTACCTGTGCTCTACCATTCATTAGTTACACCTCTTGATCACATCTACAACAATCCTATGACTACTTCCTGTGGCTATGTAAACACAAGTCATTCAGTAAATTCTTTGCCTTCATACTCAGCTTCCATGTGTTATTTGCACATGGCTGAGGGCAGAGCCCGGGCACTTTGACAGTTCCTTAAACAGCTTCTACGGTGTGAGTAGGAGGGAAAAAAGAAAATCCATCCCCAACATCACACCGAAGCACTAAGTCAGCCTGTGAACATAATGAGGAAAAGGATATTTGAGATGGTAGTGAGGTCGGGGAGGATCAAAAGTCCCACATGGGGACTTCTCCTTTATGCTGCTTTCAATGTTATCAGACTGAAATGGCTTCAGATAGGGTTGGTCCGTTCTGACATCAATTGTGTGAGCCGTCATGCAGCAGAGTAATGCTCCTGGGGCAACAGCACCATGGTCCAGGTCATTTCAGTGGAGTTAGAAGCCTGACTACCTTTGAGGATCTAGGCCCGTGTCCCACGCTGTTACCATACAAAATGCCCTGCTGCACCTGCCTCTACTACTGAGGCTTATCCGGGACCAGTCTGGGGTTAAACAATCCAGCTTGTTTGGCAGGTGGGCCTTGTTAAGTGGCCAATTAGATATTATTTAATTTGCTGAGGGAGTGTGGTCTTGGAAACACAGCCCTGGTCTAGACTGGGGGGGGGGGGTCGATCTAAGTTACACAACTTCAGCAACGTGAAATACATACTTGGATCGACTTACCGTGGTGTCTTCTGCTCCCGCTCCCCTGCCGACTCTGCCTGCGTCTCTCGCAGCGCAGGAGTACAGGAGTCGACAGGAGAGTGCTCGGGGGTCAATTTATCGCACCTAGACTAGACACGATAAATCGATCCCTGCTGGATATTTGAGATGAAATATTAGACATACCCTGACAGAGATTAACTAGGGACCTACAGAGCTGGGAGAGGTGAGCTTGCTCTGCTTTGGGCTTTGTTTCTTTTAACTGCTGCTGGGAAGGACTGTCAAAGAAGTAGTTGGCCCTGACAGCCAAGGTAGAAGAGGTTGGTGTGGGGGGAGTTTATGCGTTGGTTCTGCTAAGAGCCTAAATAAAACTCATCACTCAAGGAAATAGAGAGACTCTCTCTTTAACCACAGACTTGGGGAAGCATGGCAAGGGTTACAGGCTTGCTTGCTATTTCCTATTGTTTTCTAAGAACATTATGGGATATGTATCCATTTCTTCAGAGTTTGTTAGGTTAAATTCTCTGCTTTACAACCCAAGAAAGCCCATTGACTTCAAACAGGGTATAAATCAAGGCACAACTTGGCTCCTTGTCTGTTTCTGATCCTCTTTGATGGTCTCTGATCTGCATCCTTTGCTGCACAGCTGATTCTGTTGCACTTACCGAAAGCTCAGCATGGACAGTTAGCTCTCAGAAAAGCAATCATTTTTTCCCCCTGGTGTCATTGCAAAGAAATTTCTTTTTCTTACAGTAGCAGATGGGAGGCCTCAACCCCAATGCAAAATTGGGGATGTACTTCTTGTGACCCAAGGTTCCAAAATCGGCAAGAACATGGAGCAGTTATTACAAAAGAATAATGTGAATAATTCAGACTTCTCATTTGTTACTACACTGCATACAGTTGCTATTTAGAGTTTTGCAGTAGGAGATAGAACGCTGTTCTTTCTACTCTGAAATTACAGGTCCCGTCCCACTGAGCTAATAGAGGACCTCCATTAGCTTTTAGCACTGTAGGGATATACCTAGCTGAGCATTTCTGATTACTACCCATTGAGGGCAGTGCTACATATGCATACTAACCCAACCACTACAGTATATTAAAACACTCGGGGGGAGGCATTTGCACTGGTATCGTCAGGACTAATGATGTATCAACTCAATATCATATCTTCACACTTTACTCATACTAACATTATTGAAACTAGTTAGGCTTTCTGTACATGTTTGCTCAGATTTGCTTAAGTAGATCATAGAACTATAAGACTGGAAGGGCCCTTGAGAGGTCATCTAGTCCAGTCCCCTGCACTCATGGCAGGACTAAGTATTATCTAGACCATCCCTGACAGGTGTTTGTCTAACCTGCTCAACTTCCCTAGGCAATTTATTCCAGTGCTTAACTACCCTGACAGTTAGGAAGTTTTTCCTAATGTCCAACCTAAACCGTCCTTGCTGCAATTTAAGCTCATTGTTTCTTGTTCTATCCTCAGAGTTAAGCAGAACAATTTTTCTCCTTCCTCCTTGTAACAACCTTTTATGTACATGAAAACTGTTATCGTGTCCCCCCTCAGTCTTCTCTTCTCCTCTCCAGACTAAATGCACCCAATTTTTTCAAACTTTCTTGATGGGTCATGTTTGCTAGACCTTTAATCATTTTTGTTGCTCTTCTCTGGACTTTATCCAATTTGTCCACATCTTTCCTGAAATGTGGCACCCAGAACTGGACACAATACTCCAGTTGAGGCCTAATCAGCGTGGAGTAGAGTGGAAGAATTATTTCTTGTGTCTTGCTCACCACACTCCTGCTAATATAGCTCAGAATGGACAGTCAGGACAGGCTATGCCTGCTACTGTAATGAGAGTGCAGGCAGTCCTTGGATTTATGACACAATTGGTTCCTGAAAATCGCGTCTTAAGTTGAAACATCATAACTCAGAACCGATTGCCTATAGGAACCAATATTATAACTGGGTGATTGGTTCCTGAACCAAGACCCAATACTCTATTTTCACCAAAATAACCCAGATTTTTATACTTGATCAATTTTTTATATTGTAAATAGCAATCATGTTGACATAAAAAAATCACATAATAATCTGAACATACATAAAGAAACAGGAGAGAGATCACTTGATCATTGCCTGTTGGCCCACTCCCTCTGGGGCACCTGGCATTGGCCACTGTTGGTAGACAGGATACTGGGCTAGATGGACCTCTGGTCTGACCCGGTACGGCCGTTCTTATAGTACAGGCAGTCCTCAGACTTATGACCCAATTGGTTCCTGGGCATTGCTGATCTTGTCATTTGATTCGTAGGTTAAGAAACCTACTAAAGGAATGAAGAAGATGGGACACCTTCTTCTGAGCTCATGGGTGGATCTAAGTAGGTGGGATTTTCAGGGGGGTTTTGAGGTGATTTGGAAGGATTTAAAGAGAGTGTCCAAGGAAGTTTGGACTGATATTCTCCTCTTTACTTATAAAGTTTTCTGTAGCAGCTGTACATGTTGGATATGTCCCTATTCACAGATGCACTGCGTTCAGTGTTGGAGTCATGTTCCTCAAACCGGGACATGTCAGCTTCCAAATGTTGAAATGCCTCAGCCAACACTTTTGTTATCAAGACTTTTATGAGGAGGAGTCTCTTCAACGGTGGGTGCATCTTCTTCTTCCTCTGCCACATTTTGCTGTTCCAAATCAATGAGGTCCTGATTAGTTAATTCTTCAGAATGTGATGCCAGCAACTCATTAACATCCTCTGGTGTAATGTTTAAGTTAAGTTCTTTGTCCATTTCAGCAACAGTGTTGGTCACCTACTCAACAATGTCTGTAAAGCCTTGGAAGTCAGACACAAAATCAGGACACAATTTTCTCCAAACACCAATCAAATTTGATTGTTTGACTTCATTCCATGCCTCACAAATGTTCTTAGCTGCATGGTAAATGTTGAAACCCTTCCAGAATTCCTTCAGAGTTGGTCCACCTTCCTTCTCAGTTGCCCTCATGGCCTGGGCAAATGTGCTCCTAACACAGTAGGCCTTGAAGGATGCAATTACCCTGTGGTCCCTGGGTTGCAACAGTGAGGTGGCGTTGGGGAGCAGAAACACCACTTTAATATCAGGATGCATGTCATCAAGGATGATTGGATGACCAGGAGCATTGTCGAGGATTAACAATGCTTTAAATGTAAAACTGTTTTTGCTGCACTAATCCCTGACACTTGGCACAAAATGATTAAACCAATCATCGAAAATGTTCCTATTGACCCACTCCTTACGATTGGATTTCCATATCACTGGGAGAAATGCTTTGGAATATCCCTTGAGAGCCCTGGGGTTTTTGGAAAGGTACACAAGCAAAGGTTTAAGTTTAAAGTCACCTGGAGCATTTGCACCGAGCAAAAGAGTGAGCCTATCTCTAGCAACTTTGTATCCTGGCATGGATTTCTCCTCTTTGGCAATATAGGTTCTCAGTGGCATTTTTTTCCCAAAAGAGCCCAGTTTCATCAACATTAAAAACTTGCTGAGCACAATCCCCACCCTCTTCAATAATCTCAGCCAATGTCTCGGGAAAAACACGAGCTGCCTCCTCATCAGCACTATCGGCTTCACCTGAGACCTTGATGTTATGCATATTGGCCCTGGCTTTAAAACGCATAAGCCACCCCCTACTTGCATTAAAAGGCTCAGCATTAGAACTCTCCCCCAGTGGTTTCTTTAGATCATCATAAAGACTCCTAGCCTTTTCCTGAATTATGCCTAAACTCACAGGAGCACAGCGATGATTTTGATCCTCCAGCCAAACAATTAACAGTTTCTCAACCTGAGCGATAAGTCCAACATGCTGCTTAGTTATCACAGTTGCTTGCATAGGAGCTGAGCCCTTAACATGTTCCTGAATTTGTACGTTGTCTTTCAGGATGGTCACAATAGTCGTTTGGGAGAAATCCAAAACTTTACCGATTTCAGTTCGGGTCTCACCTTTCTTGGACCTCTTACATATTTCAATTTTTGTTTCCATAATTGTTCTACGTTTCTTAGAAGAAGAAATATCACTTGCACCAGATTTTCACTTTTCTGCCATTATTATGGGCAAAGAAACACTAACTTTTAAGAAAAAGTTTGGAAGCACAAAGAATCAACATGTGAAAACCGCGTTGGAACAGCTACTGAATGACTTGAGTCAGGGAGATCGGCAGCACAGAATGTCGATGCATGTATGAACTTGTTCGCTGGTGTGGCATTGCGTCAACTCAAGCATCGTAAAGTCGAAATGGTGTCGGAAGTCGAAACAGGGTGTCCATTTATAAACGGCATAAGTGCCGTTCGTCATAATTTGAAGGTCGTAAAGTCGAGGTCTGCCTGTAGATGGTACTACCTGTGGTTCATCAAATGCACTGCCTTGTGGGTAGCCCGAGAGGACATATTCTAAGGGAGCAACTCCTGACAGAAAAGCCAAAGAGCTTGTGGGTGAATTTGGGAGAATGTAAGGCTATGAGAGTAAACGCAGACAGAAAATCCGGAGTGGAGCCCCTAACGTAATCAGGTACTAATATTTTAGTATCTTTCTGGCAACTCCTCCAGCAAATCAGGTACCAGATGTATTGGTTCTTCCTCTCCTCTGGATTTTACTAGTGACGCTGAGAGAGGGAGGGGGACCTGATGCATGGGCAACTCAGTGCCTCTGTATCATCTGCCCAGGGTTGTGCCCTGGAGAGGTACTCCAACTTTACAAGGAATGAGCCTACCCTGTCCTTGGTCTTCCTCTTGCTCCTAATGTATTTGTAGAATGTTTTCTTGTTACCCTTTATATTTTTAGCTAGTTTAATCTCAGTTTTTGCTTTGGCCTTTCTAATTTTCTCCCTACTTTTTAATTTTACCTTCCTTCCACTTTTTGTAGGACTCTTTTTTTGAGTTTCAGATCACTGAAGATCTCCTGGTTGGGATTTTCAAAGGAAACTATAGGAGTTACACTCTTGGGGGCAGATTTGTAAAGGTATTTAGGTACCTAAAGATGCAGATAGGTGCCTAGTGTGATCTTTTTTTTCAAAACTGTCTACATACCTAACTCCTATTGACTTCAGGGGCATGTCCATGCATTTCTGAAAATCCCCTAGGTGACTAGATGCACCTTTAGGTGTCTAAATCCTTTTTAACATCTGACCCCTAATTCCCTTAGGCTCCTTTGAAAACACTCAGCCCAATTCTCCTATCATGTGGCAGGGGTAAGCATTCCTGGGATGAGTACTTTGCAGGAAGAAAGCTGTATTTCAAGTATAATTACAAATCTATCATGTGTCACCTTCTGTCTTTTGATAGAGAAGTATCACCAGGCAGGAATAACTTCTAGATGTTCATACTGTTGGCTAAATTACAATTTATTAACTAATACTACTAAGGTGCATGGGAGACAATTTATCACAGTTAATGGTAGCAGTGAAAACAGTTCCCAAAGCAATTTTTAAAGTTTTATACTTCTGAGGTTCTGTTTTGTTTTGTTGTTGCTATGTTTCTTTTACATATAATGTGAAACAGGTTAGTATGTTGGTCTCATTAGTTTAGAGGACTGTTGACGAGCAGTAATTATACAAAGGAAGAAGTTCCTGCATTTTAGGCCCAATGATAAGCCAGATAATTAAAGCACCTCTGATAATTGTATTGCATCCACAACTGACCAGTCCTGGGAAGAGATGGTATCTTCCATTCATTAGACGTGGATTAACTTTGTTATGACCAAATAATCCATCATGAACAGAGTGACATGAATAATTCATTTTGTGCCACACAGATGGGATTTGGAGTTTTCACATCGCTCCTGAACGGCAGATGTAATTAAAAACAAAAAGAACAAACACACAACCTGCTTGTGTTCTGTTGTACCCTAGATTTTTTCCCTGTGGAGTGATTCTTTTAGACATGATGGGTGCACCAGGGGGCACTGTTTGCATTGAAAAGACACAGGCAACTTTGATTTGGAGCTGTAGAACAGTGTGTAAGACTAAGCTGAATGGGAGAAATTTGTCTTTCCTTCGTTCATAATGTCAAAACAAAGCTTTTTCAGGAAAGCTTTGTTTTGAGTTTCAGTCCACCTTAACAATCATGCAAGGGGTTTTAAGGAAGTGCTGGAAGACATTTTTCTTAATTGGTCACCTGGATTATGACTGACAGAAAATACAGTAATAATATGGTTATACACATGTAAAGATTTTGCTTCACAGGCCCATAATTGGTATCACATGTTAAAATAATGGTCGAGCTCAGGCTAAAAGGCCAGAGGTTCACCTAGATTAGCTATTTATCCTGGGCATAGCACTTTGAAGTAGCTGTTCCTTGTCAAAATGCAACCTTCAACAGATGCACTTAAGAATTTCAAAGGCTTAACTCCAGTAAATGAAGAATTGAAGTAACAAAGTATCAAACACCTTTGAAATGTATTAGATCTGACACACTATCTTAAGTTAATCACTCCATCTTTATTAATAAAATATACTGTGGACTGTATTCAAAATGGGGAACTTTCTTATGTACATAGTCAATGTGTGTGAAAATAATGGGACTCCTTGCAGCTTATGTAGAAATGTAAAAGGGGGAATAAAAGGGGGTAGGATGCTTTTTTAGATTAATTGCTGCAAATGTTATTTACTATTATTGACTTGCAGTGGAGTCCTGACCTAATTAGGGTCTCTCTCGCTGCTACTCTATGCATTGAGCACTATACAGACTTCTAGAAAGGGACAGTTACTGCCTGTTACAGCTTAAAATCTTAGTTTAAGACAAGATGTAACAGGTCTGCGGAGGAAGCCTGTTATTAAAACTAGAAAAATAATGCAAACAATTTCATACAAGTATTTGCTTACATTTCAAATTTAATTTCCTTGGGCTGTGTTCACACCTCCTTTTGTGTTTGCTTTCTTCAGATGATACGTTTTCATTAAATGCCCAGAGAAGGCAAGTGACTTAAGATGTCCACTTTTGTTGTGTCGAAATGGAGACATCTTAAAGGGTGCCAGATTTTTCAGAAGACGGACGCACAGGATGACTTGAAAATCAAACCCTGGGAACCAGGGCCGGCTCCAGGCACCAGCACAGCAAGCAGGTACTTGGGGCGGCCAACGGGAAGGGGCGGCACGTCCGGGTCTTCGGCGGCAATTCAGTGGCGGGTCCCTCGGTCCCGGGTCTATTGCTGCCGAAGAATGAAGTGGCGGCGGTAGAGCTGCGCCGAAGTGCTGCCGATCGCGGCTTCCCTCCCTCTCCCCCCCGCTTCTTGGGGCGGCAAAAACACTGGAGCCAGGGCTGCTTGGAATGTACCTCAAGTTGGGTACCCAGCAGTTGGGACACCCTACATCACTTAGTCACTTCTGAAAAATCTTGGTCAAAGCTCTCGCTCTCAGGTATTGCCCTAGAATTGGTACATTTACATGGCAGCTGAGTAGGGTGGCCCATTTGGCCTGGCTGCCCCTCTGAGAGGGGTGGCTGGGCCAAACTGAGAGGTGCTGCATGACCACAGGCACCAGGTCACGATGCCACTCACTCAAATTTGGCTTGGCCACATGCTGTAACGGAGGGATAGCCAGGCCAGTTTGAGTGGCATCGGTGGTGGCATGCTGAAGCGCTGCAGGTACTTCAGTAAAAGTATAAGGTTCTTGACACCTCTTGGTAAGGATCCGATGGAACGTTTTTGGGAGGTCGCTGCATGAACACCATTATTTTGGGAGAATGTGAAGAAAGACCATTAAAGTCTACATCCCGCTAATGAATCTGACACTTGCCTGATTTTTTCTAAGGCCTGGTCTACACTACGGGTTTAGGTCGACTTTAGCAGCGTTAAACCGAATTAAGCCTGGACACGTCCACACAACGAGGCCCTTTCTTTCGACTTAAAGGGCCCTTTAAACCGGTTTCTTTACACCACCTCCGACGAGGGGATTAGCGATAAAACCGGCCTTTGCGGGTCGGAATTGGGGTAGTGTGGACGGAATTCGATGTTATTGGCCTCCGGGAGCTATCCCACAGTGCTTCATTGTGACCGCTCTGGACAGCGCTCTCAACTCAGATGCACTGACCAGGTAGACAGGAAAAGACCCGCGAAGGTTTGAATTTCATTTCCTGTTTGCCCAGCGTGGAGAGCACAGGTGACCACGCAGAGCTCATCAGCACAGGTAACCGTCATGGAGTCCTCCCAGGATCGCAAAAGAGCTCCAGCATGGACCGAACGGGAGGTACGAGATCTGCTCGCCATATGGGGAGATGAAGCAGTGATAGCTGAACTCCGTAGCAGTAAAAGAAATGGAAAAGTATTAGAAAAGATCTCCAAGGCCATGAAGGACCGAGGCCATAACAGGGACACACAGCAGTGCCGCGTGAAAATTAAGGAGCTACGGCAAGCCTACCACAAAGCCAGAGAAGCAAACGGAAGGTCCGGGGCAGAGCCGCAAACTTGCCGCTACTACGCGGAGCTGCATGCGATCCTAGGCGGTGCAGCCACCACTACCCCAACCGTGTGCTATGACTCTCTCACTGGAGAAACACACAGGGAAGACGCTTCGGGGAACGAGGAAGATGACGATGGAGGTACTGTAGGTAGCTCACAGCAGCAAGGAAGCGGAGAAACCGGTTTCCCCAACAGCCAGGATATGTTTGTGACCCTGGACCTGGAACCAGTAAGCCCCGAACTCACCCAAGACCCTCAGGGCACACAGGAGACCTCTGGTGAGTGTAACTTTGTAAATATTTGTAAACATTACAAAAAAAA